>NW_016159418.1:0-27982 GCF_001687245.7 Rhagoletis zephyria | reverse complement strand
AAGATTCTGATTACAAAGTTTGAAATTTTGGTCAAAATTTGCACAATTTTTATAATTTATGTGCAATTTGAAATCTGAATTTATATGATTTTTGTTGTATAGACAGCTAGACTTTTTGAAAAAAAACAATAAACATTAAATAAACAAAAGACAAATTTCCAAACTGTACAACATATCGCATTCCTTTTATTTAGTGGACAAGTGTATGTACATATGTATGTATATAGCATGTATATTAAACCATTCTCAAAATGCAAAATCTACGCGATGGCTGGGCTAAATTAAAAAAAAAAAAATAACAACAACTAAAAGAAGAAATGCCACTTTTGTAATAACCAGCACCTACATACATACATATGTAGTAGTCAAGGAAGCGGTGCGAAACACCGGCTGTGACCAGCAAATATTCGCAATTGTTTGATACGCAGAAACACACTTATATACCTATTTAAATGTGCATGTACTTATGTATGTTTTCAGGTAAAACACATACAAATGTATGTGCATATGCATGTTTGCACAAGTTCGGTTCAAGGTCAAATAAGTTTTTTGCGTTTGTGTGTGATGCGGCATTTTCTCCGAGATCCATTGGACAAACAAACATAAAAAAATATACTTAGATATGATGGTGGAAGAATAAATAGGGACGTGAAATTTTGACAAGTTTTTGATATTCTTCTTTTGTTTATTATTTTTTTATAAAATTACATAGCTCATCATCTAAAAAGAAACCAAATTCATCCAAAATTGAAACATTGTGCCTCCGAACGGCAACTGGATTTTATGAGAAGCTTTTTCAAGGCAGGAATACATTCGGATGTTCGTCATTGCCTGCCGAGGGGCGACCGCTGTTAGAAAAAACTTTATAATTAAGACTTGCCCGGAACAGGGATCGAAGCCAGGTCCTACGGAGCGGTAGAATGCACCTCTAACTATTCAGCCACAGCAGTGCAGGTTTTAGCTGCTAAAAAGTTGCGATGATTTTTGATAATTTTTTGCTGAGGGTATTACGCAACATATTTTGTATGGAAGAAAATTCGTGAAAAAATTGCCGTGATTTTTAGGCAAATTAAAACTTTATTATATATGTATATATAATGTATATATATGTTTATTATATATGTATATATATAGTGGGCATACTAAATTTCTAGAAATTCTAATTAAAAAGTTTACAATTTAGATGAAACTTTCAAGAATTTTCATCATTTTTGGACAATGTTTGAAATTTGGATTCATATGGTGTTCGTTAGATGTTGAGCTATGTACTTTTATAAAAAGAGTAATAAATATTAAATAAACTAAATAGATACTGAAAAGGCGTGTTAAAATGCCGCGTATCTATTTATTTTTCCACCACTGTTGTACATATCCGAACAAAATATTTGGGCAATCAACCAATAAGTATGAACTTTTGTTTTATATGTATTTACACATTATACATATACAGTTGTCCACAAAATAATAGCAGCGCGATATTTTGACCAGTTTTTGCTACTTATCTTATTGTTTTATTAATGTTTATTGCTTTTTTATAAAATCTAGCTGGTTATACAACAGACACCATATAAATTCAGATTTCAAACTTTGTACAAGAATTATAAAAATTTCACAAATTTTCCCCCAAATTTCAAAATTTTTAATACGAATCTTTAGAAAAAAGTTTGGGATACAATTGTATATAGTATAATGAAGTGTAAGTTTCAAGCTGCTAAAAAATTGCGTTGATTTTTGGCAACTTTTTCCGCTGGCAATGTCCTCCATATAAAAGAAAATTGTCGAATATACTTTGTGTAGGAAAAACTTGAAACACTTTCAACCAAAAAAGATTCTCAAAAATCAACGGCATTTTTTAGTGAGTGAAAATATACGAAATTTTTATAATTTTTGTACAAAGTGTGAAATCTGAATTTATATGGTGTTTGTTGTACACAAAGCTAGACTTTTATAAAAAAATAATGAACATTAAATAAACAAAAAACAAGTAGCAAAAACTGGTTAAAATATCGCACTGCTATTATTTTGTGGACAACTGTATATGTATAATGTGTAAATATAAAATAAAAGTTCAGACCTATTGGTTGATTGGCCAAATATTTTGTTCGGATATGTACAATAGTGGTGGAAAAATAAATAGGTACGCGGCATTTTAACACGCTATTTCAGTACCTATTTTGTTTATTTAATATTTATTTAATATTCAAAATATTGCACTCCTTATTATTTTGTGGACAACTGTATGTATGTAGGTACAAACAAAGGTATGTATACATGAATATGTTTGTAGCACTCAAGTATCTATTAAACATATTTGTCGCAGACCACGTTCCAAACGCATGGGATGGAAGTAATAGCAGAAAAGATGTGGGCGGCGAATAATTGACTGCTGGCTAATGTACGGACACTCTAGCGAGCGGTGGAACTGTGTCGCTCACTCAGTGACATCTACGAGCATACATGTCAAATCAGTAAATTCTTTTTATCAGCAACTAATCTCGCAATGTTACCTTTATACCTTTTTTATAGCATTTAATTAAAGGCGGGCGGGCAAAGGAATAGAAGGAGAAACGATTGCACTCTAATAACAATTCAAAGCTAAATACAAAGTTAAATAAAGATATAGAGAATGCACAATCACACGCAAACGTACATACTCGTAAGTATACATTTTCGTGCATAATTAAGGGTAGTACAGGGCAGAGAATATTATTTTAGCAGAACTTAGCAATTATAGATACACTAATATGTGTCTAGTAGTTGTATATTGATACCCTTTGGATTATAAGCAATAAACCGAAATTATGTACATACATACATATATACATATGTATATATATTCATACCGTCGTTTAAAGTGCAAAACCGAGCATCGTGGTTCTGCAAAACCTCGTACATTCAAAGGTTATAATTATAATATTAACCGTTATTTTAAGTTGAAAAATTTTAAGACTTTAAGACATTACGAATGCCCTTCACGCTAGCTGGCCCACTCCTCCAAAAAATTATAAAAATTACGCAAGAATTAGGTGCTATTTAGGTGTTATTTAGGGATGCCAAAATTAATTTCAGTGCACACTCGGCTTCCGAGAAAAAATATATGGGTCAGCCAGCGTAAGGTCACGCTAGCTGACCCACCCACTAAATTTCCTCGAACGCTGGTAAATATTGTTCAGGAATTAGGTGCATTTTAGGTGTTTTTTAGGGCCACCAAAATTAATTTCAGTGCACACTCGGTTTTCGAGAAATTCGCAAAAATGTATTCTGGGTCAGCTACTGTGACGTCACGCTACAAAACAATTGCACAAAAATCAATGGTAATTCCCAGCTACTTTAAACTTGCACTTTATTATACTAAAATTGAATGGGATAAAAAACTGCATACTCAAAATATTTCTAAAAAAAATGAATTAAAAAGTTTTAAATGTTGCACAAAGATTGAAACTTGGATTTGTATGGTTTTTGTTAAAGAATAGTATTTATATAAACAAATAAAAAAAAATTAAAATTAAAAAATATTAAGATAAATGGTCAAATCTTGTTAATATGTGAGTGTCGTAAAGTTATAACAAAAACTATATAACATTTACATATACCAGTAAAGGGTTGGTCTAATTAATTATGCCCCTATTTTGCAATTCTCAAAAAGGGTTTTAATGGATGACGCAGACGATGTAACATTAGGTTGCCCGCGAAAGTTCCAACTTAGGTTTATATAACCTTCTAAGTAGATATCATTCCCAACTAATGCAAGCAAAAGTCTATTCTAAATATGTAGTTTACAATTGCATTTATTGTTTGTTGATTTGGGCTTACGGCTGTTGATTTAAGACACCCGCGAAACTATTAGCGCAAAATGGTAAACAGAAGTACATACAAATGTATGGAGTTGCAAAGAGAGAAAAGTAAGACCTTGTTTTTCCGGAATAGCACAGCGTTTATTGCGTTGCAATTATTTCACTAAAATTACTTCTGCAAATAAAATTTTTAGTAGTGCATAAATTGTTTGTATTTTTTATGTTTTTTTTTGTGTACTTATTGTTCCAACAAAAGATCGTGTGATGGCCGTGTGATTGGTGAATGCACAAGGTGCGTGTGAGTGTGTAAGTGAAAATACNGTTGCAATTATTTCACTAAAATTACTTCTGCAAATAAAATTTTTAGTAGTGCATAAATTGTTTGTATTTTTTATGTTTTTTTTTTTTGTGTACTTATTGTTCCAACAAAAGATCGTGTGATGGCCGTGTGATTGGTGAATGCACAAGGTGCGTGTCAGTGTGTAAGTGAAAATACGTACATAGATATACTATGTACATACATATTTACATTTAATTGTAGATGCAGTTAGGCATCACGTAGTTACCTTCTTTGTTCATAAGTCAATGTAAGCGCTCTAATCACATGGCTCATTTCGTGAAACCTGTTATCAAATGGTATTACAAATAATGATTCAAAACTTTGTAAATAAAAATATGGCTTTGTAAACAGGACATTATCTTGAAATGAGATACCCTTTGGTGGTAAATTGAATGCATTTCACTTCACACAGCAGAAACCGTAGAAGTTTTTCACAAAATTTAAAGCCTACCCTAAGGCGCTCTGATGACAAGAGATGTATGTATGTATAAGTTATTTTAACAGATGACTTACATACAGCTACAGAAGAGTAAAAAAGCATTAAAAAATTCAAGGGCTAAAAAATTAAGTAAAATTATTTAATTTAAAAATCATATATTTTTTTTTAAATTAAAGTTATTAAAATCTGGGCAACTATGAAATTAGTTTAAAATTTAAAAATGTAAATCGCCTATTTTCTTAATTGCGGTTGGCCCACATTTTGAAAGCGGACGACAGCAGTATATTTACATACATATATATGTAAAAATATGTAAAAAGATGCAGATACATATGTACAAACAAACACACTTGTATGTATAGCGAAATATTAGGGGTGTTCATCAAAAATAGATTTTGATCACGCGTTATATGGAAGAAAACGCGCAATACCCTCCACAAAAAAAATTCTAAAAATCGACGGCAATTTTTAGCGACTTGAAACTGGCACTTTGTTTTACTAAAAATGAACGGGCTACAAAACTGCATACTCGAAAATTTTCTAGAAATTCTGAATAAAAATTTTGAAATTTTGCTGAAAATTGTTTCAATTTTTGTGAACTTTATATAAAGTGTGAAACTTTGATTTATATGGTATATGTTAAAGAATAATCTATATTTTCATAAATAATGAACGAAATTGTCATTAAAATAAGTGTGAATACNTTTACATACATATATATGTAAAAATATGTAAAAAGATGCAGATACATATGTACAAACAAACACACTTGTATGTATAGCGAAATATTAGGGGTGTTCATCAAAAATAGATTTTGATCACGCGTTATATGGAAGAAAACGCGCAATACCCTCCACAAAAAAAATTCTAAAAATCGACGGCAATTTTTAGCGACTTGAAATTTTCTAGAAATTCTGAATAAAAATTTTGAAATTTTGCTGAAAATTGTTNATACCCTCCACAAAAAAAAATCTAAAAATCGACGGCAATTTTTAGCGACTTGAAACTGGCACTTTGTTTTACTAAAAATGAACGGGCTACAAAACTGCATACTCGAAAATTTTCTAGAAATTCTGAATAAAAATTTTGAAATTTTGCTGAAAATTGTTTCAATTTTTGTGAACTTTATATAAAGTGTGAAACTTTGATTTATATGGTATATGTTATAGAATAATCTATATTTTCATAAATAATGAACGAAATTGTCATTAAAATAAGTGTGAATATTGTATTAGAACAAGGTGGACACTTACATTTGGCACTGACTGTACATACAAATATATGTACATATCGACCGTATTTTGGAACCCTCGTATCAGAAATCGTATCCCATTAAATTAGTTCAAGATACGCCTTTAAAATATATATTTTATTTTTAATTAACTGAAAGTGCTTTATCTTTAATAAATATTCGGATGAAAAAGTTATTAAAAGAGATTTTTTTTTTTTCTTTACATCAGTGATCTCTGAGATACGAGGTTTTGCCAAAGCACCGTCGATATATATTTGTAAGTACATATGATGTACTCTTTTCCAGCTATACTACGTTTTGTTTTTTTTTTATCATTTCTAAGCACTAAAGGCAATTAACTATTTGTTTGTTTATTTGACTTGGGTCAAAAAGTTCAAATTTATTAAACATCAGCCAACCTGCTACACATAATGCTANAAATTTTCTAGAAATTCTGAATAAAAATTTTGAAATTTTGCTGAAAATTGTTTCAATTTTTGTGAACTTTATATAAAGTGTGAAACTTTGATTTATATGGTATATGTTATAGAATAATCTATATTTTCATAAATAATGAACGAAATTGTCATTAAAATAAGTGTGAATATTGTATTAGAACAAGGTGGACACTTACATTTGGCACTGACTGTACATACAAATATATGTACATATCGACCGTATTTTGGAACCCTCGTATCAGAAATCGTATCCCATTAAATTAGTTCAAGATACGCCTTTAAAATATATATTTTATTTTTAATTAACTGAAAGTGCTTTATCTTTAATAAATATTCGGATGAAAAAGTTATTAAAAGAGATTTTTTTTTTTTTTTTACATCAGTGATCTCTGAGATACGAGGTTTTGCCAAAGCACCGTCGATATATATTTGTAAGTACATATGATGTACTCTTTTCCAGCTACACTACGTTTTGTTTTTTTTTTATCATTTCTAAGCACTAAAGGCAATTAACTATTTGTTTGTTTATTTGACTTGGGTCAAAAAGTTCAAATTTATTAAACATCAGCCAACCTGCTACACATAATGCTAAGACACATATAGTAAATATTTATATATAAATATGTATACACATACATAAAAGTAAACTTAATGCATATGATTGTATTGTACATTAAAAATATTTTCGCAGCTGCAGAAACCGGCACATAGCCGCCAACGCCGGTTCTGAAAAGTGAACACACTGGCAATGCCAANTTTTTTTTTATCATTTCTAAGCACTAAAGGCAATTAACTATTTGTTTGTTTATTTGACTTGGGTCAAAAAGTTCAAATTTATTAAACATCAGCCAACCTGCTACACATAATGCTAAGACACATATAGTAAATATTTATATATAAATATGTATACACATACATAAAAGTAAACTTAATGCATATGATTGTATTGTACATTAAAAATATTTTCGCAGCTGCAGAAACCGGTACATAGCCGCCAACGCCGGTTCTGAAAAGTGAACACACTGGCAATGCCAACCACATTAGGAGGTATATTCACTCAATTGAGCAAATGATCTGTCACTCGGGCAAAAGAGATGATTAGCTCAAGCAGCCACTTTGACAACTTTCTTTGCTTTAAGCTAATCAGCTCTTTTGCTCGAGTGCCAGGTCTCTTGCTCAATTTGGTGAATACCTCTATTGTATATGTCCATAAATGCAAACAACGTTTCTTGTACGAAAAATTATATACATAGTACTTATCTGTTGATGTCGGTATTAAGTGATATGTTTACTGATACGTATTAAATAGGCACGTGTGATGTTGCGATATGACGTCGGCCACATACGAGTACATCCCATTCGTTCATATGCAATCCCAATTAAGATCGTTACGCGTGTGGGTAGCCAAAAATAATCAAAACTCTAAGTGGCGGCGTTAAGTACTTGCTTTTTGTTAGACAATTTTTAACAATTTGCATCTAATTTAATTTATTTTGATCATGATTCGTTTTTTCTTTTCGCAACCACAATGATCTAACGCAATTGCATTTTTTTCTTTTATTGCTATAAATTTACTTTTTCACTTAGAATAAGCTGACTAAAATCTAAATTTAGTACGCCTTACGCTCAATTTACAAATTTGGAGAGTTGTACACGGGTTTGCATGCAGAATAAAGAAGTGTTCAAATCGCAGATTAATTACTACAGTAGCAGAGCCTCAACTATGTATTCTTATAATAAAATGTAGATTTTAAATTACGGTGGTAATTTGGAGGGACGCATGAGCGAAGAAACCTCCAAAGCATTAGACCTCTATGTAGATTCGATAAGACTAGCACGAACTGGCTGCCAAGAAGAGATTCAGCTACCTCGCGAGACAGGCGTTACTCTGGTACTATTTACTACATTTTTAACATTGTAGCAGATTAAACTCTTACTTATCCAGACTCGACCCCGCATGATACTAACCTACTCTTCATATGCCCTCTTCGATTCGCTCAACTTACAGTTGTCTTCCTTTCACTTCGTCGGAAAACTACGCTTGACGACAACGATTGAGGGATTGGCCAAATATAGGCAGGCCTAAGTAGACGCTACAGCAAAGGCAACTTTTCAAATAAAGGCCAATAATACTTGAACACGCTCAGTTGGAGTCACTGAAAATTAAGTAGACTACGAAAATCTAAACCACAGAAAACCGTCGGGTAAGCCCGGCCATGTATCAAGTTCAAAGCTCATTTTACCGGCAACTGGTAAGATTAGCTCGGATTACAGTATATAAACTTCTTCAGTCTAACGAAAAAATTAATGGGCAACATTGACAATGATAATANACTTTTCAAATAAAGGCCAATAATACTTGAACACGCTCAGTTGGAGTCACATTAGCTCGGATTACAGTATATAAACTTCTTCAGTCTAACGAAAAAATTAATGGGCAACATTGACAATGATAATAAGTAAACTTAGCTCAGTGGGTACACAACGACGGAATGTCACGGTTCAAGTCATGTCACGCGAAAGTTGCCTGATAACGCTGTTCTCATTGTGGATTTTTTTCGCTTTACAAAACCTGGCTTGAAGTTCAAATACAATTATCAAGCCTATCATGAATTCTGTCGTGATCACGAAATTCTCTCGAAAATTCGATATTCGTGAAGTTGGTGTAACTGATTTCGAGTGATTTTATTTTGATTAAGAATTATGAAACCAAAACATAAAAGCAAACAAAAACCAAAGGCAGCACTAACTATGAATACGTCGGAATTGATGATAGCATTTTTTTCAGAATTCGTGAAGGGAGATTTTTTCACGACGGGAGTTCAATCGGAATCTGTGATAGGCCTGTAAACAATGGATCCACATCTCCGCAGGCTCAATTTTCTATATTAACACATATCGTTAGCTTAGACTGAAAAGTTCGATTTTTACAAATTTTACAGGAGAGGAAAAAACGGCTTATAGTATTTTACAAGGCTCTGAAAACAACATTCTGCATGTTTAATGCAAAGCAAAACTCCATACGAATCAGAACCTTTCACAAAAAGTGGACTTAGCAACTCTTCACTATACACTGAGAGAAAAACTGAAATGTTAAAATAACTCCGATCACCATCATTTGTACAACTGTGCAAAGTTAAAGAAAGCCTCTTTTATTCAACATTTAAAAATGACAAAATAACAATTTTAGGGTTGATTTAACAATTCAATAGTCGATCTAACTAGATATAATTTCAAATCAACATTGTTTAGATTTTCTGCAAAATAACTAAAAATCATTTTTACTTCAACACTGTTATGGTTGATTTGAAATCGCAACATTGTTGAATCAAAGTGGTTTTGCGGTACATCTTACTCTCTTCAATTGTATCTAGCAACAAAACGTACACATGAATAACGGTTCCTGGCTTACTGATTTACATTTCTGCATGACAAGAAGCTTCATTTGCGAAAAATTTTTGACGCGTGAAGTTCGGTTGTGAATTCAAAAGGTGATATTTTAAAGTTTTGTATAGAAATGGAAAGTGGCTTAATCGTCGAACAACTTCTAATACTTCAAGTAGCAAATCTTGAAAAAGGTAAAAATTCGAAGTGTTATTGTGGGCGTTTTTAATGCTCAGAAGTGCATAGCAGCATTTTTTTTGCCAAAGTTATTTCCGTAATTATATATAGCTTTTGATTTTCTACAAAATTTATTCACCTTGTTATCAAATACCGAACGTGGTACAAAAATTCGACAACATCAACAGGGACGAAATAATAGCTATTTTAATCGAAGAAATATGTTATGGAAACATTTCTCTTAAACTCAGTGATTTTCATTCGTTGGTAAATGAAATTTTCTCCATTTTTTCAGTGAAGTAGATACAAAGGAGATTTTATGTTATGTAAGAATATCAAATAAATTAAGTTAACTTTACTGTGATTATAAACATGGGCCATTACTACTCGATAAAACGAATTTTAAAATTTTCAGGAATGCTACTATATTCTCCGGACTGGAAAAAAGATCAAAATAGAAAACTATTCTATAAATACGTGAACTGTCGCAAGGGCAAAAAAGTGCCGCAGAATAATATTCCTCACAATGAAGAAAACAATACGGAACAATGTACTGAAGAATTCGACAATTTCATTATCAGCACTTTAAAGTTGTCGCTCAGCAAGGAGAGCGCAGATTGCAACGAAGTTTTGGATAAGTGGCCTAAAACTTTTGAAACCAGCCAAAAAAACTTGAAGAACTTGGCGAGTGTCGACTTTTGTTTAAAGCCTGAGCACCTAAGCTGGTAAATAAATAAGCATATTGTATTTTAATCTAAGTTTCTATTTCTTTTAAAATTTGCGTTTATTTAGATTTAAATTGACTTCGATCTTTTGTAACCACTGAAGTAAGATTCTTTGCACTCTAAGTGGGACCACTTAATTGTAAGCAGTTATTTTCATTGGCAAAATCATTACAAATGCACCTTCTCCTTCTACCTTCCCACGTATCTACAATTTTTGGTAAATCTAATATTACCACTTATAACAGCTGTCACACTATTTGAAATTAGAACAACGATTTAATGAAGTTGCTCACTACTGTTAGTGGAACCAGAAATATTAAGTAAAAAATGCGTTTATTGTATCCTAGGGGAAGAAATTAAGCATTTTTTCTTACACTCTCTAAAATACCTCTATTGCATATACGAGGTTAAGGCAGAAACGGGACGTTATGTAACGGTGCGGACAGTTGTTTGAGTCACTTATGTTTAAACATATCGTCGTTTAAAGTGCAAAACCGCGTATCAACAAAATGCAGAACCGCGTATCAAAATAATGCAAAACCGCGTATGTGAAGTTGTAGAAATTATTTTCTAAAGAGTAAAAACACTCATTTTTCAAAATGGTTCTCTTGTTTATAAAGCAATCGCATTTCTGGCTAGTGTATTTCAGGACGAATGGATAAGGATTGAGCCAAGAGCTCGTGTGAGCAAATCCAATTTTTGACAGCCAATGTCAGTTACGCGGTTTTGCAGAATGACGATACGCGGTTTTGTACTTTAAACGACGATATGTACATATAGTTCTTACATTAAATGTTTTTTTTTAATTAAAATAAAAGAAAATTAAAAAAATATGTGTATAATTAACTTGTTTATTTCTTTACTTGTGGAAATTATAATTTTAGGACTTTTAAATGTTAAATAAGGGGTCCTACCTAGTTAGACCAATATTTATTAATTGTTAAAAAAAAACCAACTTATAGTTGGTCAAATTTCTATTTAAAAATCCTCATTCAAAAACTACTTTGAAACCATTTTTTTCTGCACTTCACAAATTATTTTTCGAATTCAGGACAAATATAGGACCAGCTAATGCGGAATATGTAAACAAGTAAACAAATATGCAATGTTGAACATAGATTAAATTTAAAAAAAAATAATAAAAAGAATAAAAAATTAAAGTGTTTTATTGATATTTTATGTCCAAAAGTAGTTAGTTAAAGTTAGTTGACATGTAATGCAGAGAAATCCAGACCTGACTTTTTTGTGTATGTTCTAGCAACAGAGGATTCAAGTGAGTAAGTGTAATTTTTCAATGCATTTATCACGAGGATTCACAAGTAGTATTCGAGATTAAAGTACAATCCGAAATTTAAATAAAGTTCGGAAAAAAAAAACTAATTCGCAGATTTTCTTTGGCACAAAATGTTATGCAATTATTTTTAAACTATATTTACTAGTACAGTGCTTTGTTTGGTCAAAATGGCTATTAAATGCATTACTTAAATTATTATAAATATTAATTAAGCAATCTGAGAACGTTTTTATTTTACCAAAAACAAAAATATTTAATAGAGTTGAATCAGGCAATGGTTTCGCAATAATGATGAGTAAGTACATAAGAAAGGTATGTAGATCCAATTTCTTTACAATAAAAAAAAAAACCCCTTTTATTTACAGGTAACGAAGACGTAGTCAGTGTAATGTATAACATCCAATTTCCTGAGCTCAACACAAATTATTAAAAATATTCACACCCAAGGCGGACTACTGTGAGGGCGTTCACAAAAAAAAAACGGGCCATGCTTTGTTGAGCAATTTGAAAAACAAAAAAAAAAATGGAAAATGTATACACAACACAATTGCGGAAATGCCAAAGGGTTTACGAACCATTCGAAATGCGTAGTTTTATTTATAGTAATGCAAAAAAAATTAAAATAAATACACAAATAAATTGGACAGCAGATAGCGTCATCATTCTTAATATTTTCGCGCTTATATAAATGTCATCGTCAACCAGACTTAAATATCGTTTCGGAGAAATTGAAACAAAACAAAAAAAGGTTTTATCAAAAAAAAAGTAAATAAAAACATCGCAATAAAAAAGTGTGAAACTGCTGACCCAACCATATTTTGTATGAAAAAAAGAGTCGTACATTACAAACTATGAAAGTTCCTTGACACTTTAAAAACGTCGAAGACGCTGCTGTTGTAAAATTTTGTTTATAACTGCTGCAAGTGGCACAAAGCATCAGCACTACCAGCAAATTGCCTTTTGTTGTAGTACCTATGCCGTAGAAGGCACGTTGCAACGCGGGTGACCGATCGGTTGTGAGCGCACACTCGAGCGGCTTCTCACGGCACCGCAAACACTTTTGATTTGTTGAATTGCCACTTGTTTAGCTCTTTTTTTCTGTTTTCTCGATACTTTTTAATGTTGTTGTGCTATTTGCTTTCGTATCGAATTCGTTAAGACCAAAAATTTGGCAGATTCCACTTGCCTGCTTTGATTGGTATTGTTGTTGGCCGCGGCTTCTGACTAATGCATTGAACTTGTTTTAGCATTTCGCACACTCGTTGCTCAAGTAACTTTAGATGGATTTTGTGCTAAGAGGTTTTTGACTTATTCGCGAAAAGGAAATGACGCTTTCGATGTCCGTTTTCAGCGAATGAAATACGAATAGGTTTAACGAACACAACAACTGTTGCGAAATTTGAGCAAAGCGCGGTATTATGGAAAACTGAAATGGACACTGACTATTGAAAAGGAAAGTAAAGGGTGCTGTAAGAAGAGTGGCCAAAAAAAAACCAAATGTATCGCTAAAATTTTCCCATAGTTTTGATTTACGAAGTGGTTTTCTAAAAAACATTTGGTTAAAAAAGAAATTTAGTAAAAATTTTTGAATTGAATTGAATTTCAAAACTGAATGCCTTTTCTAATATCCACACATTCTTTTTTGTTTTCCCTACACATAATTTTACTCCAAAATAAAACTAAAAATGACTGTTCCAACGTAGTCACTTAAAGTCAAAGCTCAGACATTCTTGTAAGCAAAGTCATAAATATTTTGATATAGGAAGCAAATGTACTTGTTTTATTTTTTCTCGTTTATATTCAAAGAAAAGCAATTTACCATGATAATTAAAGGTCATTAGTGACATTAGAGTTTTGACACTCCCTTAACTCCCTTACAAAATCTTTGCACACACACACGAACCCACACAAAGTGCCTTGCTGAGGGAGCCGAATTTGTCAAGAGGGAGCGAGAAAACTGTTTTCTGAGCAAACCTTTTATTATTGAATCATGCAAATTTACTAGGTCCAAAAGGGGCAGCGAAAATTCTACAAGGCTAAAATAATACGAAATCTTTTAATAAAGATCGACTCCTTTTGACTCGTGTTGGGTTTTGCCTTCTTTTAAACATGTAAAATGTTGTATTCAAACTTTTGCGAAATATTTGAAGAAAATGGCAATAAGAGGTTTATTTCATATCCTGTAAAATTTGTAAAAATGAAATTAGCAAACTTTTCATTATAAGCCAGCGATACACAAATTTATTTTTATGCGTCCACTTTCATATTTTTTCTTTGCACGTACTAAATATGTAGGTATGCATTTGTATAGATTAGGGTGGCCCAAAAATGCATGTGAAAAGTAAAGTCGGAATTTTTATGCTCTACCACCTAGGACTGTTCTATGCCGGAAAAGAATATACCCTTATTTTTTGGAAAAAAAACTACTTTTCGTAGAAATGGTATAGAATAGTTAAAAATCAATATTTTTCTACCAGAAAACTTTGTTTATCTGCAGGAGATTCCCAATAATAATACCCAATTGTTTATTTAACCATTTTTTGATTGCAACTATAATTTATAGGTCCGCCAAAAACCCACAGAAACCCCGAAAAGTGCAATGGGGCGACCAATAAAAAATCGTTAGTTTTAAAAAATGGTTAAATAAACAATTGGGTATTATTACTGACAGTCTCCTGCAGAAAAACAGGGTTTTCCGATCGAAAAATATTGACTTTCAAGAATTCTATACCATATCTACGAAAAAATTTATTTTCCCCATATAAAAATACATGGAAAACTTTGACCGCTTTGAGCTACCTCTAAATATTTTTAGATTTCAAAATAAAAAAATAGGGGTATACTTTTTTTCGATATAGGGGGTGAGAGCATAACAATTCCGACTTTACTGTTTTTGGACCACCCTAATGTAGATACATCGCTTTTGTTTTATTTCCATTTTACATAAATGACGTCAAAGACTTTCGTTCAATCGAACAGACGGCAGACGAGCCCCTCGCCAGATCTTTGATCAATTACATTTGAAATGGAAAATTAAACACAATCAAAATATGTTATTGTATTTACGTAAATTAGGAGGACGCACATGTGCTCTCCCAGAAGCTTTTCCGCTGCACGTGGGGAAAGGAGGTCACCACAGTTAGTGGTGCATACTTAAGGCTGGGTCGCAAAAAAAGTCTGTTATTACTTTCCTTAGTTTGAAAGCTTATTTCGTTGAGATTTTGGCAACATATGTAATAATTTTTAGTTTTTTATGGTACAAAAGAGAAATTCAAAAATTTGACTATGAAAATATATTCGAAAGCACAATTTAAAAAAATAACCCTTTAATTCGTATTAAGGTCAATTTATTTTTATCACCAAATTCCTCAGGGGCGACTGATGTTAGAAAAAACGTTTTCTAATTTAGATATTGCTCGGACCAGGGATCCAACCGCGGTCTTATGGAACGGTAGTACGCACCTCTAACCTGCCCTACTGTAGGTGCTTATAAGCCTTCAACATACGTTTCTAATACTAACAACGAAAACATAAAAGTCGTGCCCAGATATATATGATAAAAGGTAGTATTTAAACTTATTCGAATGAGTATACTGGAGTGTGTAAACTGAAGGTAAAAAATTTCAACATATGTATGTACTTACATACATTATCCAATTATAATTTAGTTTAGTTTGGGCTAAAATATCTCGAAAACCTGAGCCAATCGAGCAAAACTGATTTTGGATTTAGATTCAGTGCAACGAAAACCTTTAGAAAAGTATAAGCTAGTCCCAGGGTCTGAAAAATGTCGGCCTGTGTTATTCACCAATTCTCGAAGCATCGGACAGGTAAACCGAGTTTATAAAACAGAACTAATACGAAACCTTAATCAAATTCATTAAAAAATTCAAAAACAAAAATATAATTGCTATTTTTAAAACATATTTAAAAACCTTGTGTTTAAGCATACTAATTGTTTACATCTGAAGCTAAGAGGTCAATACTTCAGCTATAATTTTTTACTGTTCTATAATTGCGTTCCACGTCTGTATCTTTCTACAGAAATACAAAAAAAATCCATTTTTTGACTTTTTAAATCTCAGATATCTCAAAACCCAGAGTCAACTGAATAATTTCTGATTCTACGGAAAAAATCATATAAGAACCAGTGGTCACTGGTTGTGCCGATGCAGTTGTTAGAATTTTGTTGGGTCGTGTTATTTATTTTGCAGTAGATTCAGTAATTTGGAAAAAAAATTTCACGAATGCGTTCAAACATGAACGGATATCCGGACATGCGGCCTTAGCCCTACTATACGTATATGTATGTATCAGAGAACAGCTTTGAGTATGATCGAGCCTTTTTGATCACACTCACTAAAAATCAAGCACAAGCGAACGCCACACTCGGCTACTATGTGTTCGATCGAGATGCATACCCGACAGCTGCTTTGGTTACGAACGAGTCTGTTCGATCACCCTCGCTATAAATTGAGCACAAGCGAACACCACACTCGGACACCCGCAGCTAACCCGAAAATTTGTGTAACAATGAAACGGACACCCGAACATTGCGATAAAATGCAGGACAACAAAGAAATTTACGCTGAAGGTAACTGGCGCCAATATGTTCCCACAAAGCATACGAAAATGTTGTTGCTTTGTGCTTGTGCATACGCAATGAAAAAATTAGAAGCGAAGTAGACAAAAATGTTTTTGCATCTATTTCGTATAGTTTCGCGTGGAAAGCTGTGTGTGTATATATTAGAACACAGCCTAAAACTATGTAGGTACATAAGTACTTTTACAAAAAATAAATGTGCACCGAGTGTATAGGGCTTGGGCATTGCCGATCTACACACATTTATACCTAAATGGATGTAGGCGTCGTGATGCCGCATTTTGTATGAGCAAAAATATAAGAAATGGTTAAATGTACACTTAAACAAACTACCGAAAAATTCAACCTTCTCTTTACCCTCTACGCACAAAAACTAAGAGCACCGCGATGAGAAGGCAACATTTTTTGTAGAAACAAAAACGTCATAAGCCAATCAAGAAAATTTTGTGCACACTCGGGTTGAAACTCGAACACCCGGGTATATTGAGCTGCAAAGCACCCGAACCCAATCAAGTATGTATGAAAAGCAATCGGGTGTTGTGGCCAACATGTTCGTCTTGAGCTCAGTCGATAACGAACAATACTTCTGCTCGTATACAGAGAACGATGCAAAGCGGGTTTTGTTAAATGATCGAGTATACACGAAAATCATGCACCCGCTGCAGATGTCTGGTATGTATGTACGGTAATGTAAATAGGGAAGACATTGTAGTAAGTTTTGGCTTCGTTTCCTTGTTTAAAAAATGCTTATTATTTTTTTTATGAAAATATAGCTTACTATCTAAAAATCCATGTGAATGAAAATTTCAAGCTTTGTAGATCATTTATAAAAGTTCGAATTTTGACAAATGTTGAATAAAATTTTTAACTTTTTAACCTAATTTTTATAATTTTTTGACTATGCAGTTTTGTTGCAGTTTTAAGTAATTAGGACTTATCGTTGATTTTTGGCAATTTTTGCCACGCATTTTCTTCTATGCAAAGAGTGTTCGAAAATTTTTTATTTTTTTTGTATGGAGAAACGTCACAAAAAGAAATTGCCAAAAGTCGACTTTAAGTCCTAGCTACCTAAAAGTTGATATATTTTTCAAAGTTTTGCACAAAATCTTAAAATTTTATTTATATAGTTTTTGTTGCGGTTGAAGCCGATTTCAAATAATAAAAAAGTAAAATAGTATTTAGTATTATTATATTTTTTTAATGTTCAGTTAAAGAAATTAAAATGTTTAAATTGTGTACAACACTGCACACATTTATACATAAAACTGCATACCAGTCATAAAAATTGTCTTTAAAAGTCACTCCATGGAAAAATTTTAAGTAATCGTGTGCATAAATGACTCACTTATTACGTATACACAAATAACAAAAAAACTTTAATTACTATACACTGTTTAATTTTTGTTTTATTATGTTTTATTTTTACTTAGCTTTTTTACTTTCACAAGTCCGCCATGGCATGTGACTACTTTGACATAAATACATATGTATTTGAACAAAAAACGTGGTAATAAGTGAACTCATGCTTTCAATGCCAAGAAAGTGCTAAAAGGAATGAAGAATTATTTATTATGCACTGTATACGTACTGTATAGGGTGAGAAAACGTTTATTTTCAACAAAGAATAAATAAAAAATAAATAATGTAAAATCTTGCTTAACTACTTTGTTGTCAAAAGAGTGAACCGAAATGTATTCAGGATATTTCTTTAAACATGAAACTGTGGGTAACTTGTAGTTCGAGTCTTTTTCATAGAAATTTTGGTACCGCAGTCAAAGCTTCGAAACTTTCCAAGCATTTTTTTGTTGAAGGGAATACCGCCATTAAAAATATTACTGTGGAAACTCGAAAGTATATTTTGTAAAAACAGTTCCATAAAAGTTCGGAAACTTGCACAACCTCTATATAACCGACGGACGGTTTGGACCAAATAAGAAGAAGAGGCAAATAATCAAAGAACTTTTGATAAATATCTTACAGGTTGATAAGCTTTATTGGCGTGAATTAAGTAAGATTGGCTTAGAACGCATATTTTTTGCGTCGAAATCGCATGAAGGCGAAATTATGTGATGTTGCTCCTAAAAGATCTATTCCACGAGCTTGCTGAGATTTTCGAAATTTCTCAACGCTCCGGAAGCTTTGATCAGAGAAAAAATTGAAAANGAGATTTTCGAAATTTCTCAACGCTCCGGAAGCTTTGATCAGAGAAAAAACTCTATAAATTGAAATTTAGGTTACCCTGTATGCAATTAATATTTTGCATAGCAATAGAAAAAATTACAACGTCAAACAATAAAACCAATACGATTCAGGCGTGCGCTCATTATTGACATAATCGACAATTTTTTTTTTTTTTTTACTTGCTTTTGTCTGATCTACATATTTAGCGCAACTAATCACAAGAGCAATAACAAAAAGAAAAAGATAAATTCGAACGTAACTTTCCATGCATCAATTTATCAACAATTAATCAACAAGTAGTCAAACAAATGTAAGTTTTTTATAAAAAAAAAGTGCGCGCGCCGCCGACCCATAAAAGCTAAAAATATTGAGATAAAACTGGTAAGCAACTTGTCTTATCTACTAAAATTTGAAAAAATATAGTCCAATAAAAATATAAATAGAAATGTACATATTTTACAAATAGAAAAAAAGTTCACTGAAATAATGAAATTAAAAAAGCATATTAAGTAAATTAACGAATAAATATGTAGCTTAGGAATGGCGCAAAGGGCTGTGCGCAAAAATTTACGTCAGCAATTGAAATTCTAGTGATGACATTTGACCTTTTCAGAAATAAGAAAATATATATATTTTTGTTTGCGAATGTTCTCATGTACATACATATGCACATAAATATGTCTACTATATGTATATAGTTCTTTTTAATTATTATATTTTTAATCTACGGCTACGCACGACCATTGTCTAGCAGATTTGGTGTGTCGATTGTACTTCAAACTTTTTATTTTTTTATGTATACTGACGCAGAACTGTTTAGAGCACACGTGCGAGCTGTTATCGCTCCTCGTTGCTGTGGGTCTAATTTTATTATTTAAAAATTATTTTTAGACAAGTTGACATTAAGGTGGTATAACACTGTCATACATTTTGGATGCTACTGAAAGTTTTGGATTTTCATATGTACTGCGAACTTCTGACTAATTCCGATCGATTGTATTTGTTTAGTAATATTAATTTGATTACTTGTATTTACAATAATAATATTTACAATAACAGTATTGTGTGCATAGTGATATTCTGAAGCTTTTGCATTCTCTCGATTTGTGCATTTTTACAAATAAATAAATAAAATAATATTGTTGAAAATTATCGTGTTGTATATTTTGTAAGCCTTGCCTGATGCTTTTTCCCCATTAGAGCATCTATGTAGAGGGCTCAACGTACTGAATATTTTTTTAAGTTTGATAAAATTTACAATAATTTGCAAAGCAATTGGGCCATTCACACCTTGCTGGTTATCGGGTTATCTATTTAAGAACCAACATTGGCCCCCAGGAAGATGTGAATACCCTGTGAATTGTCCTTATTTGTAGCTAGTATTGAGCGTATATACATAAGTACTTATTTTAGCTTGTCATTGCAATTTTCAGAGAGCCATAACAATATGAGACACAGAAAAATATACAATGGTATGAATATTTACACTAAGCTTTTGCCCCCAACTCCACAACCATCCGATTTCATGACAACAAATTAGAGGGGCCGGTACTCGCTAGCTATCGTTGCCGCTGCTCAAACACTTGCCAACAACAAAACAAAAAAATCATTTGGCTTATGAAACAAGTTCGAAGCTTTGTTTATTGTTTTTATTTTTTTTAAGCACACCCCTCCCGCTTTCCCTACGTATTTTATTTGTTAGCTGTCTGGTGGCTTTGGGTGCTTGCTAGAAAAAAATTCTATATGTACATAGTATGTCGAAAACGTTATGCACTTGGTATATACAGGTGTTGATTGATACATATGTACATACATAGCATGCATATGTACTACAAACGCCAATACATAAGCATTTTCGAGAAACAAGGGGCTCGGTTGGTGGGCCACAAACATATCCGCCGAACCATAACCGCCAAAATAACGATTAAGCGACATTTTTTCAAAATTTTCTTGTTGCTGCCGAAATGCATCTAGATGCTCTAGGAATATTTCGGATCCAAAAAATAAAATTTTGCAAAAAAATGTCGCTTACGTTATTTTGGCGGTTAGGGCTCGATATGTACATGCTTACGTTTGTGTGTACGTCTTGTAAGTAGCAACCCAGTACGGCTTAGCTCAACCAATTACCTCAGAAAAATAAGTTTATTTCTACTTACATATGTATGTATCTAGTAACTAGTTTCAAATTGATGTATAATCACCTAGCAGCCTCAAATAATTCAATATTAGTTGAAAAATCATAAAACTGTGGGTAATTAACTATTTCAGCATAAAAAAAAAAACATCTGCAAAAGAAACATACTGACTTTGAAGGGCTTTAAGCCAAATGCATTTTTAAGTAGTTGAAATCAAATGCTGAGTCGGATAATTGACTGATGCCTAGGACATCGCCTTGTTAAAGTCAAAGAAAGCCAGATCTTCAATTCGTTAGGGAGGGTAAAAACTGGTTGAACATCGATATTTAAAATTGTTTGTATGAATGTATGTGCATATACATATCTGCGGTCATAAGCAATAAGCCCCTAAGTCGACTTAAGAAAGAATTGAATTTTTATATGATATCGTATTCTGCAACTACTATTCCATGTGTATGTGAAATCCCCATCTCGCCAACTAGGCTATTTAAAAAGTTATAGACGAACATATGTTGGCTTCCCCATAACGTTAACATTACAATCCAAATGTTTAAAACGTTTTTTTTTCTCGAATTCAGGTTTTTCGACTTAGGCGGTTATTGCTTATGACCACAGATATATATTTGTTTGTAAGTGTGGTGAGATGTATGCTTTTTCGATTTTGTCACGTGGCAAATTTGTTTGTGAGTACCAATCTGCTCATGCAATGATCGACCGGTTCGTAAGCAGGTGAACTACTTTTAATTTGTGTGGCATTACACACCTCTTTTCAAAAAGTACATACATATGTACACACATACATATATACATGCATATGTATAAACATTCATACATATATGTAAAAATGCATTACAGCTTGCAATTTATAGAAATTTATTTACTTTTTTTCCAAGCCTAACCGCTGCCGCCACATTGGCGCTGGCAACCACATTTTATACATTCATTGTCGCTGTGGCTGTGGTTGGACACACCTCCCTTGCTTGGTTTGTGCTCTGTACGGCTGCATTTCATGTCGCCGATGGTTTGTTGCAGCAGCAGCATTGGATATGTGCTCTACCTTTAACTGCTCACTTGACTGGCTAACTGGTTGAATGGCTATCTGACCGACTGACTGTAACCGACCTGCACGCTTACGTGTGCTGCTTACGTTTGAGCGCATTCTTTTCTATTGAAAAGTATTAAATATTTTCGCAACGCTGTTTTCGTGGATCGTACATATGTATGTATATATATATGCATGCATATATAATATATTAGTGCACTAATAGGTGCATGAATGGTTTATTTTCAAACCGTATTCATTTCAAATTTTTAATTTTTGTTTATTTTTGTTTTTGTTGTTGCTATTTTCGCTCAATTTTTACTATCTTATTGTTAAAAGGAAATAAGTAAAAACAGTTAAAAGGGCTACAAACTTGAGCATTCAGACAGTAGCACCTGAGTGTTCAGGAAAAGAGGAACATTCCTGATATTTTGCGTTAATTATCCGTGAAAAGAATAATTTTGCCGCGGACATATTTTAACAAATATCGCGTGCTCTGCTAACTTCCGTGGAAAAGAATAATTTTGCCGCTGACATATTTAAAAAAAAAATATCGCCTGCACTTCCACAGAAGTAAGCAGAGCACTCGATATTTTTTAAAATATGTCTGCGGCAAAATTATTCTTTTCATGTTTGGGTTCAGCTGGTTTTCGACACAATTTTTAGTCCCACGGATAAAGAACGGGTAATTTACGGCAAATTATCAGATAGTTTGGGTTTAACTGGTTTCCTTAATTGGTTTTCAGAAGTTGTTCAGTTCTTTTCACGGATAATTAACGGCAAATTATCCGATATGAATTTTTACTTTGGGAAAAAGTAGTCCTGCCAACTTCATATAGGTTTTGATATGATTTTCCACAATTATAACGGACATACACATATATTATACGTGCTATACATACTACATATACATACAGTTGTAGTCAGCTGATTAAGTGAAGTGAAATTTTGACCAGTTCTGGTATCACATAAATACACATGTCAAACTTCGTATAAAAATTATAAAAACTCAACAAACTCTAACAATGACACCCAAAAACTTTAAACTTTTTGTTCAAAATTGTTAGAAAAATTTTAGGTATGCAGTTGTATAGCCCATCAAATTTTAGTAAGATAAAGCGCAAGTTTCAAGTCGCCACAAAATCTCGTTGATTTCTAATATTTTGTTGGCTGACGGTGTTGAGTATTTTCTTCCATATAAAATGCTCGACAATTTCTTTTATATGAAAGAAAGTGTTTAGCACTTTATTATACTAAAATTTAGTGGGCTATAAAACTGCATGCCCAAAATTAAAAAAAAAAATGTAAATAAAAAGTTTAACTTTTTTGGAAATAATTGTTAAAGTTTGTTGAATTTACATACATACATACATACATATCGTCGTTTAAAGTACAAAACCGCGTATCGTCGTTCTGCAAAACTGCGTAACTGACATTTTTTGCCAAAAATTGGATTTGCTCACACAAGCTCTTGGCTCCAGCTTTATCCATTCGTCCTGAAATATACTAGCCAAAAATGCGATTGCTTTATAAAAAAGAGAACCATTTTGAAAAATGAGTGCTTTTACTCTCTAGATAATAATTTAAGCAACCTCACATACGCGGTTTTGCATTATCTTTATACGCGCTTTTGCGTTTTGTTGATACGCGGTTTTGTACTTTAAACGACGACATGTGGTAATATTTTTAATTAATACATTTTAAATTTTTTTCTACTTTATACCAAATCAAACTGCAAGCAACTCGTGCAACCTAAACGATTCTATATAAAGGAATTAACCAGCTGCTTTTTATTAGGAGCGCGATTGAGATTTTTTCAAATACTTAATTTATACGCCAAAGGTCCAAGCATATACATACATGTATGTATGTATGTATGTACTAAATCTATACGTATGTATAAATATTTATAGGTAAATATGCGAACTGATTGATTGAAACTTCACAACCGGTATGCATATCTAAGTATGCATGTATGTATATACTAATGCATATATATTCACAACACTTATTTAATGCAAGCTATACATATTTGTGAGAATTTCATTAAAAGCCGATTTTAGCCAATTAACCATACACACGCATATCGTTTGGAAAATTACTGGCATATGGCCTCATTCAAAAAAAAAAACTAAAATAGATTTAAAGAGCTCTATAAAGTGACATTTTCATAAATATTTTCGATTTTTAGAGCTGTTAAAGTGTTCTATATTTTTTATCATAAACTTTAAAGATTACTAAGCATCATGCAGTTTTTTTTATATGTAAGCAGGTAATTTTGCAGCTAATTGTTGAAATTTTTTCTACTTGGTATTGTTTCAGCATTTCAAAGTGATATTGTTTGCCACTCTTGTTAATTTTTTTATTATTAGGAATTTTCAATTAAAACACAGTTCATTTTCTAACAAAATTCATACAAACTCAAGTTTGAAACTTTTTAAAATTCTACGAAAAAATTCAAAAAATGTTCACCTAAATTTCAAACTTTTTCTCAGAATTGCTGGAATTTTTTTTGAGTACACAGTTTTATAGCCCATTACACTTCAGTCTAAACATGTGCAAGTTTCAAGTGGCTAAAAATCAGAGTTGTGAAAAATGCATTAATTATTTAATGCATAGCATTTTAATGTTAATGTAAAAAATTAATGCATTAATTTTTGAAATTTAATGTAATTGAAAATTTAAATGCATTAATCCCGAAGAAATAATGGTAATGATTTTTTTTTGCATTGACATTAAAATTTTTTAAATGAATGCTATTGCAATAATTTATTGCATTAAAAGTATAACAAGCATTAAAAACCCAATAACTAATTTTATTTTGAAATAAAATTCTTTGTTGACGTAGAGGGTAGAATTTTGAGGTCAAAAAAANTTAAAATTTTTTAAATGAATGCTATTGCAATAATTTATTGCATTAAAAGTGTAACAAGCATTAAAAACCCAATAACTAATTTTATTTTGAAATAAAATTCTTTGTTGACGTAGAGGGTAGAATTTTGAGGTCAAAAAAGAAGTTAAGGTTGGTTTTCACTATGTTAAATTCAATCGCATTTGTAGTCAAATAGGTAACACATTTTCGAATGGAACTAAAACGGTTTATTGAATGATTTAGATTAGAATAGGTCTCCAGTCCTGGACATGGCTGCTAAATTGGCTATCTGTCCGTTTCTGGTTCATAATATAATCGGTATGCACCATAAATACGGTGACCATATTTAGGGCAGCCGAATACGGGACAAAAAATTAATTTGCCAATTTTTCCATAAAAGCTGGAGGATTCTAATCCCTTTTTCAATGATCCTAGATTTATTAGCCCTGAAACCGTATCATTATTTTGCATATATTTTTCAATATTTTATGAAAGCAGCACATAAATATTCAGTTCTAGCATCACACATTTGTAGAATATTTTCCATATCAAAATCTGTTACAAACATTCCCAGACAGGGAAACATAGTGAAAATATGCGATTACTTTAGAAGCACGACTCGGATTTCGCCAATTTTAGAGTAAAACGTAAAGAAAAATGACAATTTAAAGCCGAGATTCTCGACAAAAGTAAGATCAGCTGTTCTACTTCTGCTACCTGTTCAATATGCTTTGTTCCATACAGAATATTCAACGTGAAATGCGTTGAAAAAACCTTTGAAAAGCTAATACAAGGGCAATTTCTTTTAGAAACTTGAACAATAATCATTAACGTTTAATTTGATCCATATCCAATTACAAATTTTATACGAAAAATTATAACTTCAGAAACCATCTACATATGTGCTCCTCGATTCGAACCACAAACGTCCAGATTTAAAAATAAAAACTACTAGTTCATAGGCATGTCATTTTTATGAGCTGCTAGGGCGCCAAAATACCGAATACGGGACAAATACGGGACATTAAAAGAAATACAGAACTTTTTGCGTCCCGTATGAAATAAATAAATTACCAGGACAATTGATGAAAAAAGAGGACTGTCCCGTATAATACAGGACGGATGGTCACCGTAACCACAAATCAACATAAAAATCTACAAAAGCACACGCACATGGCTTTTGTTTTCATAAAACATCTAAAAATGTTTACAAGACTTTTTCTTCAAATAAACATAATAGAATGAAGCTGAAAAAACTATTAGTAACGAAGTCCTTCCAAAAGAGGTTATTCATATTTCACTAGAAAGTAAATTGAATGGTTTTAGTAATGCAAACGAACAAAATCATTATGCATTAAAATTTTTTCAATAGCATTAGATTGGATAATTTAATGAAAATAATTTTCATTGGCATTATATTTTTCAGCATTAATGCATTAAAATTTTTATTTGCATTAATTTTCAAAAATGAATGCATTAATTTTTTACATTAACATTAGTTGGTTAAGTACAATTAATGCATTAAAAAATTAATGGATTTTTCACAATTCTTCTTTTTTTTGTCGCATTCACTCCCATATAACGAATAAACATAATTTATTTTTATATGGAGGAAACCCGCAACAACTTCGGCTAGCAAACAATATCACTTTGGAATGGGGGTGCTATTGTATTGGCCAATACTGTATGTATGTATGTATCTATTTTGTTTTAAGCTCATTATCCGCCAGTGGAGCTAAAGTTTGCAATTTTTCCAGGGTAAACAAATAAATAGGAAAACGCTTTCATTGTGTAAACATTTATAAAAAGTGAACAATATATCCTTACCTTCCCAATATTTCCTTGGGTTCATATTTTGCATAAAAGCCTTTGGCCGCATCCTTGTCGGGCAAGATATCGTCCTCTTCTTCGTCCTTAGCCATTGGTTCTGGCGGAATTTTGACGGTCAAATTTAAAAGTACAACAGGAAATCACTGCGTCGCGCACTTGTTTTGTATTTTAATATTATGTAGTTTAGTGCAATAATTTGCAACCACAAAAAGCAGTGAAGAATAGCGTCTGAATAATGGTGTTCAACACCATCAACTGGTTTGCCAATGCCAAGTAGAACTAAATTGCCATTAAGCGTTGTCAGTAGACGAGTTGTGTTGAACTTTGGTGATAATTACTTGGATTCCGTTATGGCAGTTTTATTTATTTATTTTTAACATTTTTTATAACGACTTAGCATTTATGATACTTATGTACCTATGCACTATTTTTAATGGATGTTAACGCTAGAATAGCAGGGAAATAAGATAAAAGAGATCATGTAAACTTGATATAACACTTTACTTTGGAATTATTTTTAATGATTATTCATTTTGCGTGATTTAATAACGAGGGCGTTCCCGTAGTGNGAACTTTGGTGATAATTACTTGGATTCCGTTATGGCAGTTTTATTTATTTATTTTTAACATTTTTTATAACGACTTAGCATTTATGATACTTATGTACCTATGCACTATTTTTAATGGATGTTAACGCTAGAATAGCAGGGAAATAAGATAAAAGAGATCATGTAAACTTGATATAACACTTTACTTTGGAATTATTTTTAATGATTATTCATTTTGCGTGATTTAATAACGAGGGCGTTCCCGTAGTGCTTTTAAATTTGTGTTATATCGAACATACATACTTATTTATGTATGTATGTACGTTTCCTTTTACTTTTTATCTCTGCGCGATTACACAACAAAACAAAGTTTTTGGTACGCGTATGAGAACTTTTATTAAAATTTTCGCACTTTCCCACATATATTTATGGACCAAGCCGATGTCGCTCGCAAGACAAGACACAAAATTTCAATTTTCAAAGTTTGATCAGTTCCTACAATTGATATACCAATTGGAATGATATATATATTGGCCATTATTGGAAAGTTTACTCATCTGTTACGCTGAGCATATTCTCCTTATCAAGCTTATTAATTGTATGTTGAAATCTCCAAAAACGTAAACTTTGAATTACATCTCTATATTAGTAAACGTGCGATACATAAATATGAATTAAAATGAAGTCAGCAACTGCATTTGCAATCAACATCTTTGGCATATAAAAACTTTACATTAATGTCTTGATTTTTCAGTTAGCTACATACAAGTTTTTTAGGGACGAGTTATTTATGATACGGAGTGGCTCTTGGTGCACAACCAAGATGCCTTTTATTAATTTCGGATTTAATTAAAAGATATGTACATACTTTGGATACTACATGGCATTAAAAAATGAATGCATACTATGTATTGCATAGATAGTATAAA
>NW_016159417.1:80764-86857 GCF_001687245.7 Rhagoletis zephyria | reverse complement strand
TAAGGCCATTGGGTCTTTGATGGTATGGTCGAAAACTTTCGGCGATTGCTTTCAGCCTTTTCAATCGCATCAGAATACTTGGTTACCATGAGTTCCACGCCAAAATTAAATGCAGGGCCGATGAACTGGCAGGGCACTTTGGAGAGGGCTCCTTTTCCTGAATTTGATCTGCTGCTGGAAAGGTGGACGCCTGGTCAGCTCAGTTAGTTCTGAAAGAAACCCTTGGAAGGCAAGGTGATGAAGTCTTTTTGGTCACGCATAGTTCGGAAGCAGTTTTCAGCTAAACAAGGCACATGTCTCGATACTGGTGTATGAGTCACAAAGTACAGTTTAATTTACTACTACAGGTGAAGGTACCTTCGACTGCAAAACCTTAAATTAGTTTTCCTTAAAACGTTGTAGTTTATTGAGACATGAAAATCTGGTATATATTTTTTTTTTGGTTCGTATATTTGTTTAATTTCTAAGAACAGAAGCTTCCATCAGGATGGAGACGAACCAGTATAATGTTATATGGGTAACCAGACGCCGTAGCTTAGTGTTCCAAGGTGCTTACTACTATTCTAAGGGCCGGTTACTCAATGCTTGGTTAACACTTATTTCAGGTTAAACATCGTTATCGACGTAATCGACTCAAAAAAATATAACAGAGAGTCGATAACCAGTTAGTGATAACCAGGCATTGAGTAACCGGCCATGAAGGACCGAGATATGATCCCTGGCTCAGGAAAAGTCCAAAGGAAAAGCGTTTTACTAAAGCGGTCGCCCTTCGGCAGGTGATGTAAAATCGACGTGTCTAATTCTCTCATAAAAATGCTTCTAGTAAAAATTAATATATCGTTATATTGTTATAATTTCAAGCCGCAGACCACAAACCGAAGGAGCAGTTTAAGCAAATACTACTCAACAAAAAGGTTGGCACCAAAAATTTTTTGTAAGCTAAAACAAAATATTATACATTTGCATAACTTGTTGCATAAAAAAAAAAGAAAATTATTTAAAAATGCAAAATTTTTCACCTTCTCTAATCCTTTAATACCACAAAAATCGTACCTCTAATGTATTTATCCTACGAATTAGAAAAGTCAGAAAAATTTCCGAGATTTAGAAGAAACTCATTTTTTATATCAGAAAATGAAAATCTGAGACTCGAAAATTTTGCCATTTTAATTAAAGTTTCAAGTCTTACGAGCTTTCTTCGTTCTAGGGTATATATCAAAAGTTTCCACTATAGGATGCTTTTTTTTAAGTTGATAAAATATGTTGTACGAGTTATAGCGCCATCAGAATGGGTACTTGACGTCAATGGCGGAAAGGTATGTGAAGGGAGTGGCATATGGAACATAGAGAGACGCCACAATGAAATTGTTGCGTATGTTATCGAAAATCAGCTGCCGGCCTTATATACATACGGTATTTACATATTCCTGAAGTGTCAGTTTAATCCTAAGTGACGTACCACTTCTGACAGGGCTAATATTCGCTCTGGGGGGCTACTCTGTAAACCGATGCGAAAGAGAAATGCGATGCGATAGGCAAAAACGTCGTAGTACTACGATGTGGCGATTGCCCATCGCATCGCATTTCTCTTTAGCATCGCATTACAGAGTATCCCCCCTGTTCTCAAACCGGCCAAGCTAAAAGTAAAATGTTTTTATTCTCGCATACATATAACTTTATTTGCAGTGGTTTTAAAATTTTTGCAGCGCATGGTTAATGATTTTTATAAATACATATTATGTAGATATGGTTCACACAAATTAGTTTTCAATGGGATGATTTCATTACCAGATGACAGTACTCTGAATATGCGCACACAAAATAAATATTTAGAAAGATTCACAACAACACTACGATGAGAGTGAGCACAGGGGCCTCGGGGAGTGGAGAGACTGAGTTCAATAACCAACAACAGATGAAAATTTGTTAAAATCGACATAGTACAAAGGAGTGAATTAAGTGATTACAAAGTGATTACTCGGTAAACACAATGTAGATAACGAACGTCTGCGATAACAATGGAAACGGAAATACACCATGAGATGCGACAATAGCAACATAGTGAAAAACGACCAAATTAAGTACTCATTAATGCACAAAATGAGTTGCTGTTTGTTGTTGGTGCTTTGTTGCAGATGTGGTGAATATGTGAAAAAAAAACACGCACAACGAACGTATTTATATGTAGATAAGGTAATACATACTTGTATAAGTACATACATATGTATTATTTTAAAACGGTATTTTGTGAGTTGTAGTAAATGGCGAACGTGGTGAATTGCGGTCTGATCGTACAAGCTAATGCATTCGAATGTTGGTATACATAAATACATGTATGTTTCTACATATATGTACTCGTTTTGCTGCTGATTACTTGGTGGCTTTTTATATACTCGTTGTTGCTGCTGTTGTTGTTTTTGTGTGAATGAAAAATTATTGTTGTAACTACATAAATGCTCTTAGCCGATTACTTAATGGAAATTTCCAGTTCGCTTTAATTATATTTTTATATATATATTATATATATTTTTTTTTGTTTTTTGCTGGCATTGTACTAAATAGTTGTTATCGCTTGTTGCTGTTTCGGTTGCAATGCTTGTAGTAATTAATAATTGTTGCTATTTATTTACTGTTTCTATATGTACATATTTTTATTTATTTTTGACAATTTTTTCCCAATTAATTAGCCACAGGTAGGAGTTTTGTAATTTTTATAGTTGTATTTAACTCCGTCGATTGTGTTGAAACTGCTATTGAAGGCGTTGTTGTAATTGTATTTGTTGTTGTTGCTGGTGTTGTATTTGCATTATTTCTATTAGTAATAAGAAGATTTGGTGAATTCAATAAACGATTTATATTGTCGACTAAAGCAACAAGCTGTGATCGATCAACATCAACAGCAAACGGCAACGTGGTGGTTTCAAGTGGTTGTTGTGGTGTTGGTGTTGGCGGTAAGGATTGTGGAGGTGGAGTTGGAGTTGGAGTTGGAGTTTGTAGTGTGAATGGATTTCGTACTCGTACACTATTTGGCTTGCCGTCTACTGCGCCATCAAATGTGCCCAAATAGGTGGCTGGTATTGTTGGTGTTGGTAGTGTATCGCCGGCAACAATTTCTTTTGTTGCTGTAGCTGTATTTAAAATGTCCGAGATTGTGGTTGGTTTGGTGGGATATTGTATTGATGTGGCAGTGGTGGTAATTGGGATAGTCGAGGGTGTTGAGGGTGTTGAGGGTGTGGATGTGGTGGTGGTGGTGGTGTAGGAACTTTCTGTGTCAGCTTCAATTGTGGCAGATGTTGTGGCTAAATTAGGTATATTTGTGTTGCCTCTATTGGCATTAGTGCTACTCGAACTTTTACCTTTATTTCTAGGTATAACTAATATGGAATTAATGGTAGTGGTGGGCAATGTGACTGGTGAAAGGGTTGTTGGTGCAGGCGTGGGAACGTTGGTAGTAGTTGGTGATGGACTAGCCGCGACGGTAGTTGGATTTGGAGTGGTGAATATTTCAATGGGCCGACTGGTAGTGGCAATTGTCAATGGAGTTATTGGCTGAGGACGGATTGTTGTCACCGTTGTGCTTGTGATGACAGGCGTCGATATTGTGCTAGTTGTCGTGGTCGTTGTCGCTGTTGCTGCTGTTGTTGATGTTGATGTTGATGTTGACGTTGCAACACTAGTTGTTGCTTCTTCAGCGCCTTGCGCGAAACTCACTTTATTTGCTGCATCCGAAGATGATTCATTCGCTGGCGCGAATGTTGGCAAGACGATGCTTACACGCGTGCCACCAGTATCACTGCTGTCGCTGGGCGCCGATGTAGCAGCATCACTTTTGCTGAAAACACTATTTTTCTCCTGAGAATTAACATCATTACTGGAGTCATCATCGTCGTCGTCGAAATCAGCATCGAAGTCTGAACGCTCGGTGGTTGGTCGATTGTTGCCGAGCAGCGCCGGTAGCAGACTGGGACCGGCAACACGTATTACCTGGCCTATAATGCGATTAACTATGTCGTCGATTTGCTATAATGGGAAAGGGGTGGAAGAGTGCACCAAGTCAGAAACAACAATAAAATAGAAAAAATTTTGAAACATGGTATCGTTTTTTTTTAATTTCGGTAGATGAAGAAAATTCGCAGTTTTGAATGGTCTTTTTATTAGAATCCTTTTTGAAGCTTTTGGATCGATGCATATGAATGAGCGCAGCAGCTTAGTTTGAGAAGCCAATTGGGTTAAGATTTTTAATTAATTTTGATTTTTTTTTTGGTCCAATGCAATTAAATGTGATATATTTTAGTGCGGATGAAGAAAAAAATATTTCGAACAAATAATTATAACAAAAGTCTGAGTTATCCATAAAAGAGCGGACTGTGGTGGGGAAAAAGTTTTGAGTACTTAATAAGCAGCAAATTATTGCTACAAAACTTTTAAATTTTTTAATAAAAAACTGTTGAAAAATATCGTGTAATGAATTGCTTTATGATCATAAGGAAACCTAATATATATGTAAATAAGCATAAAAAATATCTGATGAAAATATCTAATATCGTTTATAACGAGAAAAGAGTTTGATATGAAATACCCCTAAATATTACACTGTACATAAAAAATAACAAGATTCCGACGAAAGATTCTGGTAGGGGCGACTCAAAAAATACGTGTTAAGGTAATAATCTTTTTGTAAATTCTTTTGGTAAATCGGCACAGAAAACTATGCAATCCTTACATTTTAGACATCTGCTTTGTTCTACGCAAAAGAAGACGGGAAATATTTTTGCGAAATTTTTTTTTTAGATGCGCCTTTTGTATCTTTTGAGGAAGAGGGTAAAATATGGCCATAACAAGGAGATTTAATGGGTTAAAATGTAACAGAAAAAATATTAAGTTGAAGTGGCTACCTGCATCCAGCAGAGAAGAGGCACGCTTAAGCCCTGTGAGCTCATTGAGGTACCATTTGTGAGGTTGTATTCGTTTCCGTCCGCTCACATGGACGTACAACCTTAGGTTGGCCAGACAGCCCAAAAGGTGATGGTGAAATGAGCTCATTCTAGCACCCGTTAGGGTAGGGCAGTGGCAGTGATAGTATTCTACGAATTCAATTTCGTCCTCGTCACGGCAGCCGCGGCAAAAATCTTCGGTGAGCAGGCTCATTCTACTAAATATATATGTATGTAGCATGCCTTCCCATCAAACAGTGACCGGTTATAATTCTGGACGTTTGCCTATGTAGACGGCGTTCTAGACAATGAAGTGAGCCGCACCTTTTCTTGTCGTTTTGGGGTTGCCCTGCACCCGGGTTCTTGCGCAGACCTTTTATTAGCTGTCTAGATAAAATGCTAACCTTTGCAGGTACTTAGATAGCGGTATGCACCAACGCGAGTTTCACACTTCCACTAACCATAAAACTGCCTGGCTATCGGAGCAGATGGTTACTCAAGACAGATTGGGACAAAAGTCGATAAGCCAAAGTGCAGCTCTTTTTATAGCAGCAAGCTCTGATTGACAGCCAATGACGGGAATTTGTTCCAAAATACATCAAAAAAGAAATTATCTCACTTCATTTCAGAGCGACAGTACTACGCCGATTTCGGGTTGACATTTAGTCTAGGTTCCCACGATAATCAAGGTAGTCTGCAGCAGTTAGCCTCGCACTTGTGGATGGAGCTACACTCAGAAAACAGATAGCTAAATATATTTATATCAGCAGAAGAATTGGTGACTGTAAGCGCATAGCGACGGTACTTTCGCAAAACCTCGTCTATCAAGACGAAGACTCTATTGTTAACAAAAAATAATTTTTAATAAGTTTTTTATCTGAATATTAAAGATAAAGTACTTTGAGTATAATATATATATAATAAATCTACGTATTTATGTCCTATTTTGAATTAATTTTACGAGATGCGAATTTGTTTTGATTTTTGAGATAAGAGGTTTTGCCAAAGTACCGTGTCTATAACTAGGATGTTCAGGATGTTAGCGTGTATGAAAGAAAAAAATGTTTTTCATAATATTTATTAAAGAGTCACCTGCGTCGGAATCTCGTTATTTCGGTAAAAGTTGCATAATTATCATAACTTATAAAAAAAAAAAAAA
>NW_016159417.1:64155-80664 GCF_001687245.7 Rhagoletis zephyria | reverse complement strand
CGAAACTGTGCATATATGCATTATTTCGGTTTTTTTCGTATGCATTATTTCGGTTTTTTTCATAAGCATTATTTCGTATGCACAGTTTCCATATGCACAATTTCAGGGTGCCCAAATATAAACAAATTTAAAGCACTGAGTAAACACTCGCCCACCCCATTCGCCGCTTGTGCTGTTTGCTTGCCTGTCTGCCTGTTTGTCTGTCTGGCTGGTGTCAAATGTCGGTGATTAACTTTTGCGGCAAAGACAAATGTCTGTGTGGGCAAAGCGATTGAGTAAGCACTCCAGTTTTTTTTTGCACTCACGAGCACACAGCAACGGCGACTTTACATAGCACAGCTTTTGTGTAATACATATATACATATACATACAATACATATGTATATATATGACTGGATATATGCCTCAACACAAACCATTAACAGCATTCACTTTTCTTGCCACCCTCACATCTCTGTCCTGGCACTTTGCAGCTACATATATATATATATGTGCGCAGCAAAATCAAAAGAAAAAAATGAAGCAAATATATCCACTTGCCGCTAGTCAAATTTATCATTTGCCAACTGCAGGATTGATTGCCAAAGGTTTGATTTGGAAAGTTTGATTTGAAGAGACAGCACAGCAGATTTCTTTAAGCGCTTTATCGTGGTGTGCGTTTGTTGGCTTGGTGCGATGATAAAAAAGGATAAATATTTACTTTTCCCATTTTTCACTTACTTTTGTCCTACTTCTCTTATACACTGCTGCCATTTATCACTAAAGGGAAATCTTTTTGTTCAACTCCTTTGCCATGAATTACTTTTTTACCCTTTTGTCGAATATACAGCATTGAAAAGGAAATAAAAGAACCTTTTCCGGATTTTGATAAAATACATTTCCAAACAGTTGTTCTTGATTTATTTAAAATTGTATTATAGAAAAAAAATTGTGCGTTATTTTAAAACTGTTTAAGAAGATTTTCGCCTTAAATCCTTACACAATTTAAGTTCTCTGGCCAATCGAAGGCAAGATTTGGAGAAAAAATTCTACAAACTCTCTTTGGATTTTAATGGACTAGCTTTTTATTCAGTTGTTTAAAATCTAGAAATATTTTTGAATAAGTAAAGCATTCTTAAACCTCACTCGTTTGATATCCATATTAAAACAATTCATTAAACTTGTTAATTAAACCTACTTTAACCTTCTGAACAGGTGGCAACCCTCTTAAATAATATTTTCCAAATTCAGCTTTCTTAAATGTCTCTCGGTTGATACCCATATTAAAATATTTCCTTAAACTTGTTAACTAAACTGATTTACAATTTCTAAGTAGGTGGCAACCATGTTAAATATATTTTCGTAAAAAGCTTGTTAAACCACCTCTCGTTAAGTCATTTCATTCAACTTGAAATTATAAGGTATTTCGTTAAACCTGTTAATTCGTTTGATGTAAAACTTCTAAGGTGGCAACATTCATAAAGAATATTTTCGTAAAAAAATCGTTCTTGAACCGATTTCGTTTAAGATCAACATCGAAGCGATATTTTATTCGACTTAAAATTTCAACAGATGGCAGCCCTTTTGAAAATATTTTCGAAATAAATCGGTTTTGAACCGCTTTTTTGACATCTACATTATTGTAATATTTTATATAAATTAATAATTAAATGTTCTTAACTTTTATAAAAGATAGTAACTCTCAAAAAAATAAAAAACAATATCCCATTTCCATTTGCCATTTTCTCCTCTAGTAGGTTTTAGAATTTATTTTGCCGTCAACACATTTTCTCAGAACAAAATTTGTGTTTAAAGGGCAGAAAAATTTAAAAACCTACGCGAGAAAATGAGCCTTAATATTTAATATATTTTTATCAAAGCCTACTTCATTATCTAACAAAAAGCAAAGCCATCTGAATTCCCAACTTTGTGCAAAAATTTTAAAATTTCTGCCAAGTTTCACCCTTATTTTCCACTTTTTATTCAGAATATTTAGAACAATTTTGGTATGCAGTTTATAATGTGCAAGTTTTATGTTTCTAAAAAATCCCCTTAATTTTTTATGATTTTTTTTTTTTGCTGACGGTGTTGTGCACTCCCATTTTGCTACTAATCACTTACGCGTAATGAATTGTTACTGCCTTCCTATTAAGTTTAATCAAAAGCGTGTATACATGGCGTATGAGTAATTTCATTTCCTGCTCATATTTGAAACAAAAACTAATCATTGAATTTAATAATTTAATGAGCTATACTTTTACAACAATTAATGCAAATTAAACAAACAAAAGAATAATAGTCAAAAATGGCCAAAATGGCGCATTCCTAATATTTTGCGGACAACTGATTTGTTAATAAATTAAAAAACAAAATAAATTTCTTTTTTGTTAACGGTGCTTGAAATAATACTTAATACTTAAAAATGTGGAATTTAGTTTACGTACTACATATTTATGTAAATTTGCTAGTATTTTTTAACCATTGTTAATATTTGATAAACTTTTGATTTGGTGTAATAAGCATAAAGCTATTTATGTATTCACACAATTACATATGTACATATGTATGTATATGTATGTATCTACATGTACTTATGCCCCGCCCCGCAGCCATTCATTCTATGAGCTGCGTATATGCATGTGCATGTCGTAAAATTTTAGTGCAAATAGCTTATATCGAATGGCGTCAAAAGCATGCAACAATGAAATCGAATGTCTGTGAAGGAATTCTGTATTTGTTTGTAAAACTTTTTGTTGCAATAACCTTAAATTGTCGCCGATAGCTATCGTCATATTTGCTTTTGATTTTCTTCTACTCACGTCATCTTGTCCAGCATTTCTACGTATTCTTTACATCCTTACATATTTGTGTATATATATATATTAATTACTCTAACATTTTGTTACTATTCGTTTTTTTCACGCAGCATCCTATGTTTTGTTTATGTATTCATATATATGTATTAATGTATCAATATATGGTCGCCAGTTGATTGCACATTAGGGTGGTCCAAAAATATTAAAGTCGGAATTGCAATGCTCTCATCCCTTAGGATTGTTCTATATCGAAAAAAATGATATCCCTATTTTTTTATTTTGAAATAAAAAAATACTTAGCGCTCGCTCAAAGCGCTCAAAGTTTTCCATGTATTTTTATATGTAAAAAATTAAATTTTTCGTAGAAATGGTATATAATTTTTGAAAATCAATATTTTTCGATCGGAAAACTCTGGTTCTCTTCAGGAGACTTTCAGTAATCCCAACCCAATTGTTTATTTAACCATTTTTTTAATAATGACGATTTTTATTGGTCGCCCCATTGCATTTTCGGGGGTTTTTATGGGTTTTTGGTGCACCTATAAATTATAGTTGCGATTAAAAATTTTCTATACCATTTCTCCGAATATTTGTTTTTTCCCCATATAAAATACATGGAAAATTTGGGCGCTTTGAGTGACCTCTAAATATTTTTTGATTTCAAAATAAAAAAATATGGGTACAATTTTTTCCTGTATAGAACAATCCTAGGTGGTGAGAGCATAAAAATTTCGACTTTACTTTTTTACATGCATTTTTGGACCACCCAATTGCACATATTACATACACACATTGTTTTACAATGAACTTTTTGTAAACAATAGGTATACTTTTGCACAAACTGACACAAATCCATTTACTTGCATTTGAATATTAAAGATTTAGCAATTCTTTTTATAACTGATGATGTGCGCTTTTGCCTGACAGGCAAGGACATTCAAATACATATGCTACAAACATGTGTATGTATATACAAACAATAAATTTCAATATGTAAAAGTAGCACATATTGTATAGTGATTTTTTGATGTAACTGTTATTTTTGCCTCTCATTTTTGACTCAATAGCGTAGTACGTATGTTTTACAATCATTCGGATTTTTGCTTTAGTTCCCCGTCTGATAATATCCAGCAAAGTCACGCCATAAACATTCCAATATATATGTAGACCTATCGTCAAAATATTTAGTAGAAACCAGGGACCGTAACAGTTACATCTTTTATTAAAAAAATCACTCTTTAACAATTATTTTTTTTCAATAACTGTTATCTAAGCCGTGTAATATAAAAATCAAAAATAATTGTTATTTTGGATTTATAATATAAAAATCAAATATAATTGTTATTTTTTTAAATTTTGCATAAAAATTGCAAATAAAAATTTATTTTCGAGTTTGAGTCTCGGTACAAAACGAAATCGATTGGTATGTTTCACTTAGTTGTAGAGCATTTCCTTCATAGTGTATTTTTCCATGACAGTTTTCATCAATAACTATTATGTTCGGTCCCTGGTAGAAACGCGACATGTAAGGAATATTTTTCTTTTGTTCGTTTTATTTTTAATAGATTTTTATAAAATTTTAGCTCATTATTTAAAAAACACCATATAAATCAAAACTTTGTGCAAAAATTTTAAAAATTCAAGAGAGTGTCATCGAAGTTGCTATTTTTTTAATTATAATTTCTAGTTAGAAACAAATTTGGTGTTTACAAAAATTTTCGAACATTCTTTGTACAGAAGAAAATGCGTGAGAGCCTCAGCACAAACAATCGACAAAAATCAATGGCTTTTATTTTAAATTTATATATCTGCATAACAAAATTTATTCTGTTATTAAGGCAATATGTGTGTTTGCAAAATTAAATACAATGCCTTAAGACAAAAATTTTTCACTTTCTCGTTGACCCACCTGCATTACCCACCTGCTGTTTTAAAATTTCCCCCATACCTCCAACGACATGCCCAGGTCAAAGTAACGTGTTCCGTAAATTAGAGGGTAGGTGGTGAATCTCGATTGGTAAGCACTTCCGGCAAAATATGTCGAAAAAATATTAAGAGTTACGTGAGCTAGACCGATTTGAAAATATTTATGTATCTCCAAAAATCTCATTGTTTTGATTCCGTTGATAAGTTCTTTAACATTTTTATACCGACTCTTTAAGCGTAAACTCTTCTAATATCTGAGGTTATATTTTTTAGAAAAAAATATTTTTAAAAACAAATTTCATTTATAAAAATCCGATTTGGAGGTAGTTTCAAATAGGCCCTAAAATATTTCGGCGTAAGTTTTAAAATAAAATTAATTTTGTATTTCCTATGAAAAAAGTCCCCTTTTTATGCAAAAAGTGGTGCACCCTAATGTAAGCATATATGCGCATAACAAATGTATATTTCAACAATAACTATATATCGATATGTAAATGTAATGTTGCCACTTACCTTTCGCCGCCAATTGTTTTCGCTGTAAAATCAATGCTATACTTGTGCACTTAACAACTATGTTCACATCGTGTTTCACTGCATACTTTTAGGGCACATTTGCATTTTAACAATACAAATTCAAAAACTAATTTTCCTGCATTTTAAGTCAACTATAAATGTGCCATTCTTATTAGTTGTAAATGTGTTAAAGTAGTTAGGGCAGTTAAATATGTATTTAAATTTATGTGAGATATCATTTAAAATTCAGTTATGTGCCTAAAAGTATGCCATATTATTTCAGGCGCCATTGAACAGCGATAATTGAATTCGAAATTATGTAACTACAATAACATTTAGTCAGTTGAATGAAATTTGTTTTAGAATCAAAAGCAAAATAATGTATAATTAGCTAACATATAGTTTTGGGGGTAAATTATATAAATTGTTTATAGTTTTGGCATGCAAAAATTAAAATTAATAATAAATCCTACTGAAACCAATTTGTTCAACTATAGTATGCAAACAGCTACTACAAAAACTACAATAATCAACTAACTACAACAACAAATGAATATTTGATTTTCAGCTAACTACAGTATGCGCTACAACTACGAAGACTATGTACTACATATGACTTCACATGAAACTGCAATTAATTTTGGCTGCACCGTAAAAGATGCTAATGAAATGAAAACAGGAACGATAACGCACACAAACACACATACAGACACGAAAACGGACTAATGAATGCGTGAATTGAGTGAGGATGGTAGAAGAACGATGCGATGCTTTCGTGATGAATGACTGTTTCGATTGGTTTAACGTGTTGAATACTTTTGTTGTGTAATTTCTAAGGAAACATGTACGTACGTATGTAAATATATTGGTATGTATTTATGAGATTTACTTGAGTAATTACAAAACACTCTGTCGTCCACTGAATTATGTTATCAAATGAAATGACAAAGTGTTGCATGAATTTAGGCGCAAAGCGTGAACGGACAAGTGATTGTGTAAACAGATAGACATGTGCAGAGGTGGGCACTACCACAAACAAGCGTGAGCTAAAAGTGAGAATGTGTTAGTGTGCCTAATTCATTTTGCATGCTGTCGTGTTCTCATCGCTGCGCTCTCGCTTGTATACGTACACGCGACGCTTACGCTCTTTTAGCACCTGCTAACTCTCTGCCCATGCCTGGACATGTGACACTGAGGCAAAATGATTGCCTTTGATAATTTTCTTTTTTTCCGGGTAAATATGAGCATGAACATTTTTATTTATTTGTATGTATTTGCACTTATTAAAAATGCGCTCGATTGTGGGTGTGTAGTTTAGTTTAGTTTGTGTGCGAGTGACTGCAGACAGTCTAGGTCAAAAGACGTAATTACCAGACGTACTTACAGTGGTGACTCAAACAGAAGACTACGTGTTTTTTTTTTTTTTTAATTACAATGTAATATATTTCGAGTTAACGATTTTTTGCTGTTTTTCTATAAAAAAAACCGTCCAAGCTTTAGCCAAAAACATGTAAATCACAGTTTCAAACTTCATACAAGATTTAGGAAAATTCTAAAAATTTTCGTCACAAAAAAAAAATTCACAAAAACGAACGGGATTTTTTTAGCCGTTTGAAACTTGCACTTCATTGGACTCAAATTGTTGGGGCTATAAAACTGCATACCGAAAAATGTTCTGCAGATTTAGATTAAAAAGTTGAAATTTTGACGAAAATTTGTAGAATTTTCCAAATTTTTCTTTAGAAAATTTTAATATGGGATTTATGTATATGTTTTTGATTAAAGCCTGGACGGTATAGAAAACTAACAAAAAAAAAAATTTTGTTGGCAATACCATATGAATATTTATTAAAACCAAGAAGTGGCCATTTGCTTGAGTCACTGTATGTATGTATGCTCGTAATAATAAATTCAGGACAACACAAAAATGGCTTATGCTTAATTTTGCGCAGGCAGCTGAGATGATGAAATTTAATTTCTTTTCTGATTTTTGGTTAAACACAGTTTGTCGCAAATGTGTTGACGCTTGAATTGTGATATGTGGCTTATTTGGGTTGGATTGCTGTTATGTTGGAGAATAATTTTTATAAATATATATTTTTAATTGCACACTTTCATCACTGCCGTTTTTTGTTATTGTTATTTAGAACGCCAGTTTGTCAGTTTCGAAATTATATTGAAAATTTAAAATCAATATACTATTTGTCAACGGGAAACATAGCCAAAACTGAGATGCATAAAAAATAAACAAAATTTAAATTATAATTATTTACAGAAAATTCAACAAAAGTTTAGAAAAAAATATTGTTAAGCTTTAACTAAATGGCAATAAAAACAATTTAAATCATTAGTTGAAAAATCATAAACTCTTTCGAATTAATTCGAAATTTTGCATTTAAAGTAATTCTTTTACATATATTTTGAATTTAAAACTTTTTATAACCTAACTATTAACTCCTAATAATTCATTACCACTTAAAGTATCAAAAATTTAAAAAATATGAATTCACAGTTACTGCTGCATATTATTAGGCTTTTAAGAAATTCAAATTACTATTATATCTATACTCGGAGTATAATTTACTAGTTTCTATGTACTTAATATCAATTAAAATCAATTTCAATACCTTGGCTGCCTCTTTGCTCTATTGGCCTCACAGCAAGTCTACAAATATTTGTTGTCTATCCAAAGGCGCAATGTTTGTCAGCCTAATATTTACGTACTTGTGTCCGTCATAAAATACATACTATGTATAAGTGATTTTGCGGCTGAACACTGTTTGCTAAGACGCATTGTAAACAGTATTAGTTGCTGCAAAGTAGGCATTATTGTGGATAAATAGTAATTGGGAAGGATGCCACTTTCGGGGAGGAGGTGGCTGGTCTACCAGTTCAACTACGTTTATACGTTCAATTTAAATAGTATGCTTTGTACGATATTTCTATTCTACCTAAGTATAAAGAACGTTCACCTACACGAATTCATGCTGGCCAAGAGTCAAGGTGGTTTTGGCTAAATATTTAGATAGAACGGATTTCTGATTTGGGCTGATACTGCTGTTTTCAGTTAGTAATTTCGATAATTTTTTTTTACAATTAAGGGGCAGATAAATTTTGGACAAATTATTCTTTAGTGAGTTATTAAATATCCCTACTACGAAATCCCAAGTGGTGCCATATGAAGTCGTGAGCAATTTTTGATGCTACCAAACTATTTCTATAGGAATCTTAAGGCTCTGAGGATGGTTAATACTTCCAAGGCAATTTGAATTCAGAGCAGAAATAGACTTGTTAGGTTATATTGTCCGAACGATCTGATTTGAACAGCTACTGAGAGAAATAAACTTATGGGACTTAAAGTGTCATCGAGTCTAGGAAGGTTATTCTGTGTAGCTTATTGAACATCAGTATAGCTCTAGAAAACACTACCAACGAATCTTAGATTTTTTTTTAACAGAGGTTTGATGAGGACTATGCCCTTTTGAAGTCAATACTTTAGTATTTTCCCATACTTTGATTCCTCTTGGTAGACGAGCCCTTAATGAGATTACAGTTCTAAAATTAAGATTTAGTTTTTTAAATTTGGCTACAAAAAATTTCTAGCCTTAAAGGCTATATAAATTTCAGAATAACTTCCAGGGGTATAGAGCGTATGAGCTCTTTTCTAAGCCATATACGTCCTGTGCACCTCTCCCTTCCCCGTGAAACGACCTCACACTACAGGAGGAAATGCAAATATCTATTTTTGGCAGAGTCACAAAATCGAAAAAAGATCATTTGACCAAATTCCTAGCTTCTAATTCTTTGCCTTAACTTGGGGAGGTTTATGAGTAACTTGTAACTCTTTAGGTTGCACCCCCTAGTAAGCTCATAGCTCGACAAAGACTCATGGTTTTTTACCAATGCAGTGTCCTCAGTATGATATTTTCCTCAGGTCCTGTCGGCGTCGAGGCAGCAGCCATTCTCGCTAACTGATTACCTTCCTAATTTCCTTCGACTCCTGTGCGGTCTGGTACCTATAACAGTGGGATTGAGTTTTCTTTCAGCCTGAGCTTTAAGCTTCTCAATACACTTCAGGACCAATGAGTGTGAGAGGGCCAAAAGAGCTGGCTGAGAGAGCCAAAAGAGCTGCCTGATTAACGAAAGAATCCCCCTCACTTGGGCAAATGCTATGAGGGTTAATCTCTGCGCGCAGACTAATAGCAAAGACTTCCGCTTGGAAGATGTTTAGAAAGGTTGCCAAAATCACTGAAAGCTTCAATCTTAGGGGTCGTAGCGCCATCTCTGAACCTTTGTTTTGATGATAACAATTTGCCTTTCCTAAATCCCTCTCTACAAAGCTCCCCTTATACCATGTCCCCACCGGAGTTAACCACGTAGTTATGGCTGTTGAGTTGGTTATCCCGATAACCCACTTCATTTAGCGTAGTTTCGCCATATAAAAATGACAGCAATTAACCATTTCACTGAGATGGTTAAAAGCTAACCAACTCGAAACCACGTCGAAAGTCCGATACAACCCTGTGTTAAAATGTAAAAAAATCGTTCCTTACTAGTGTTTGGACTTAACTAAGATCAGATTAGATTTACTCCGGTTTTTGAAAAAATTTGAAATCTACTCCTCTACTCCGCTTGACTTCAAATCTATTCCGTTTTTTTTCATTCATGTTATGCCCCTCTTGGGGCCGTTTTTGGAGTGTTCACCACCGGTTTCAGTAAAAAAATTGAATGTTAGCCAAATCTCACTGCTAAAAAGTAACTCTTTCATAGCAATGCGTCAATAAAGTAACTTCGTTATTTTTTGATGTATGGCTGTAGAAATTGGCAGATGCAGAACTATACTTCAGTTCTAAAAACATATATGTAGAATAAAATTTATATAAAGTAGAAAAGGTTTAGATCCTATTGCTCTTTAAAAAATTAGGTGTTAGAAACGTTCTACTTTATAGAAAATGCTAAATATTACCTAAATATGTAACATATTATCCTTACATTGCCTCGCGTTCTTATTTTTGCATGAATAGAAAATATTTAAGTCAAACAATTAATGTCAGAAACGAAAATAAAAAATTCAATCTAGTACGGAAAATTCGTTTTTGCTCAGATTTTTAGTCCTGAATCGAGTTTTGAGGTCCGAACCCTGTCTCTACATTTTTACTGCTTTATAAACCTCAAACCGCAGTGTGGACAGCAATAGTTAGTGATGTGGTTAAGTTCGATTTGAGATGGTTAACTTTTTGGTGGGGACATGTTATAAGTTAAGAGTCGCATCACTTGAAGCCACTCCCATTTTCGGTGCAAATAAATGGAATGGTATCTAAGGATTGTAAATTCGTACCCTTTTCATTCTGGCTCTGAACAAATTTTATATTCGTTTTTTCTTTTTCTTTAAAAAACCTAAAAACCAACTAAATTTTTCCCAAAATAAACATTAACACAAACTACAAAAACAAACATAAAGCCAATGAATTTTACTAAATGACAAACCAAAATTACAACATGCGCCTTGAAGGCCAAAATTCTTAAATGTGCATACGTGTAATTGAATCTCGAGAATGTAAAACAAAACGCAGTGAATTTAAATATGTATAAAAAAAACAGCGCTGGGCAAGCGTGAGCAATACAAACACAAACAAACACAAGATACAAGAAAACATATAAATAAAAATCGAATAAGAAATAACCAACAAAAAAAAAGATTTCATAAAAATTAGCCAATAAGAAAAGCAACCAAATTTGGACCAAATTACATAAATAAATTTTCAAACCAGGCTAATAGAATAATAGAATAAAAGGAAAAAGATATGGAAAAAAACAAAGTAAAGGCACTGACGTTCGTTATCCTGGCTGACGCTGCCGCCCTTGGCATTCGGTTCCGTGCCATCGATGTACACTTCGGTATTCTCATCTTCTTCGTGCACATGAGCATCGTGATCATCGGGGTCGTCCTCATCATCGCCCTTGTTATCCTCATCATAGTTTTCATCGAATTCATCGTCGTCGCCTTCATCTTCATCATGCTCGGCCACACGCTCATCGTCCTCGTCGCCATTAGCGCTCAAGATCTGCTTGCGATCATTGCTATCGCTGCTGCTGCCAGTAGTGGAGGATGATGAGGTGGAAGAGGTGGTGCTGCTTGAAGTGCTGCTGTCAACGTTCGACGTTGGCTTGCTGCCGCCCAACTCGTGCTGACGCTGATGTGGACGCTCAATGAGATCCTCTTGATCGTCCTCATCCACATCGCCGGTGTGATCGTCATCGTCGTCAGTGCGATCGATGAAACCGCCATCACCGCTGCCGGCAAACAAGCCACCGTCGCCGCCGCCGCCACCGCCGCCGTTAATTTGTTGCTTGTCGTCGTCGTCCACGTCATCACCACCCTCGCCGAGATCGAAATCTTCGTCGTCTGTGTGCGCAACGCCGCCTGCAGGGTAATGGGGTGTTGCGGGTGAGTGGGTTTTATGGACTTGGTTGGGGTATAAGGATGAGCCGCGATTTTTGCTCGCCGTCGCAGAACTTGTGGATGAGGTGGATGTGGTGGTGGTGGTGGTGGGAGTGTTTTGATTTGTGGTTGTGGATGAAGACGCTTGCTTCGTCGTTGTGGCTGTTGATATGAACGATGGCAATGATATTGATTTGATTGAATTAATGTCTTTTGATAGTGAAGGTACATATGCATGTATGTAATTCATGTGAGCGGGAAAGGGCAGTGAAGGTACATATAATAATAATTTTCGCAAAAAGTGGCGTTCATTCAACGAACGTTTTTATTTTTTATATATGTATATTTAAAGAATAGTAAGTACGAGTGGGTGTGTTAAATGTGAACGAGTGGGGGGGCGGTGGTGGTGTTAGTGAGTATGAGAGTGAGCGTGAGTGTGAAAGTTATGCGTAAACGCGAAAATAGATGGTAAAATGGCATGAGTGTGAAGTATGTATTTATATGAATGTATGTATGTATGCGTATATGCGTATGTGCTATGATTTTTACCAATTGTATTGAGGCCAGTGTTGCTACCACTATTGCCACCGATGATGCCTGAATTGCTGCCGCTATTGCTGCCAATGATTGTGCCACTATTCGTTTGATGATGAGTTCTACTCGAGATGAGATCGTCGTCGTCGTCGTCGTTGTTATTGGCGTTCGTATTATGTTTACCCGATTGTGTTTGTGAATTAATTCCACGATGCGAATGCTGCAAATCGGTGGATGAGTCTTCGTCATCAGGACCAAAACCGGAACCAGAGTAATCGGGATCCTTCTCTAAATCATCATGCAGCTGGAAGAGAGAAAACATGAATGAAGAATTAGACATTTGCATTTAATTACGGAAGCAAAATACATATATTATTGAGGAAATTTTGAATAACGCTATACTTTTCTGTAAGAAATAATCGATAGAAAATTCGTAGAAGTCAAGAAGGGTTATTTACGCCATCAGAGGATGTTTTTAACAATCAAAGAAAAGAAAATTACAAAATTTTTTGTATGCATCTTCGGTAGTTAATTCAATTACAGTAATAGTGTCATAACTCAAAAAAGCAAAATTCGAGATAAACGGCTTTACAGTTTGGAATTCACACACATGTACTCCCATTATAAAAATAAATACATCGAGGGCTTATATTCAATACAACCTATCTGAAATTTAAAAAAACTTTCCACAAAAACTACTTTTTGATATTAGAACCCCTCTGGAACTTAACTGCCATCACTGATGTTAATTCGAACTATGTAATTTCAATAACAAAATTTTCTAACTAGCGATTTACAAGGTCAGCATCAACATCATCGATGATAGCTAAGTCTTCTTAATTTCTGCATACCTAACTAAATTTGTGTATATTTTGAATTATGCCACTATTGAAGTAAAGCAGCAATATTGTCGTAAGAAAAGAAGTTTGTGACGCATATGTTATATTTTACTTGAAAAATTGTAAAGAAGTATGCAAGTATGTTTTTTTGTGGGTAATGAGATTATCTCTTTCAGGCACCGATCCAGGATCGGTGGGTTGCAATAACACCATACGCAATAAGACCACAATGGCTTTGCGATTGGAAGTAAAACCATAATTTCAATAAATATTAATTTTTTTTTTTATATAAATACATAACATACTGTCTCCCCTCTCACTGAGTTATTCACTTGTGAAACACGGGACCACATATTGTGTAACTACGTTTTTAATTTTCTTCTCTGCCATCAAGATTTTTCTTAAAAGGACTTTAAAATCCCAGGATATGATTAATAAAAAAAATTATGAAAAATATTAGGAGCAATGCAGAAAAAAATAAAAATAAAGGCATCCAGTAAAAGAGAAAATTCTCTAGAATTTAATGCCTTAAATATCTTAGAGCACAATGTGGAATTAGCATTTAAAAAATATTTAAAATTAGATATTTTTTAAGAGTACATTTTCAATACTTATTCGTCCTTGTGGGTCAAAAGACTAAATTTTCCTAATTTTATAAAATTTTCTTTTTCATTGGCTACCCTTATGGTTACTCTGTATTGCTCTTAATTTTTTTTGAATGTTTCGTAAATAAACCATATTTTTAACGCAGTTACACTATATCTGGTCCCTAGTTTCAGGAGCGAATCTTTTTTCCGTATGTATGTATGTAAAATTTACTGTCGTATGGTGTTAATAGTAAGATATAATTTATATTCTACTTTATTAGATAAATACCGAAAGCAGGAAACATTCTATTTCTTAATCGATAGTTATGAATTACCGCAGACGTTATCGATATTCCTGCTAAGTTGGAAATAAGATATTTACTGTGAGAAACGGTGGTTAATAGCAAATCAATGATAAAAATAATATTAAAATATCGATAGTCACTAAAGTCAGGGCGGCCATTTTTCGCATATATTATTTTCCACTTTTAATTGCTGTCTATTAAATAAAGTATATTAAAATATCAATAACGCTTGATGTAAACTATTTATGACTATTGTTTCACAATGGAAACGTGCGTTCTTGTTGAGACATCCTATCTTCAAAACATTAGAACTATATTTCATTATACTTATTCGTAAATCGGCCGTATTTTAGGGGACTTAGTTGAATTTATTAAGAAAAACGGGTGGAAATTTTCAGTAATAATATAAAGATGCCGCAAATGTCAACAATGTGAAATCGAAAATTCATCGATTCAAGAAAGAGTTCCAATTATTGCACATTTTATTTTTTATTTTGCCAATTTAATTCTTAACAACTCTCGATCTATAAACTAACACAACATTCTAGTTCAAAGTAATTTCCTACAAACTTCAAGTGCCTTTATTGACCAACATTCTCACCCCACGTATTTGGGTAGCAATCGCTTAACTGCCTAGCTTCATTGTGACATTTATTTATGCTTGCGCCGGAAATGCTCACCACAACTACAACTCCATAATACAAATATGCATACAGCCGCATGAGCTATGAAAATCTTAAGACAGCAGTTGCAACAGCGGCACGCACGTCTTTCGCGCTAACCGCAATTTATGTGTGTGGCCTCGAAATGTCAGCGTGTCAGTGTGGCATTGTGGCAAAGTGCCTCCGTTTAGCCAGATAATGCATTCGCATTTTCATTTACGCACAAAGCTTTTAACTTGCTTTTAGCGTAATATGGCCGAGCTAATAGATATTTATGTCTTTGGCGTATGTATATCCTGCCCAGGAAATGACTGTTGGCCGTCACGAGTAAATGTTAATCGGTGAAATGTACATACATACATATATAGTTGTATGTGTGTGTATGGATTGGAATGTCTTTGTCGCGATTAGAACTTCTCCGCTTGCCACAGCAAATTGCTAAAGTTTCCATTTTCTTGAGTTTCTAGTTTCCTCTGACATTCTTGCGTTCGAGCCGGAAATGTAATAGAATTTAATTATATGGAGCAGAGCGAGTAGAATGCTAGTGTTTAATGCAGTTTTATTGCATTATTGGTGTTGCTGCATTAAATTTGCGGCGTTGTTGTAGAAAGTTTTGGAATAAAAGTAAATTCCATTCTTGCTTGTTTGGCTTCTTGATTCTTCCTTACTTAGTGCTGAAATGAGTATTATTTTTTAGTTGGTGATTACCGGTGTGTTAAATAGAAATTGAATCGAGGAAATTCACAGAAAAATCGCCTGTGCGAGAAAAAAAATTAATTTCAAGTTATATTAAGTGGCACTTTTATTGCATGTTGCAACATATGGCAAGCAGCAACGGCGCGTTACACAATGTAATAAAATTGTAGCGCCCCTTTAGCAAATTTACCGTTATTTCCGGTTACACTAAGCGCTGTAACACGGAATGTGGCAATGTATGCGTTTTATTTTATTTACGCTACATTTATTGTTGGTAGCAATTGTTGCATGCTGTTGCATGTTATAAGTAATTACTTTAACGCAGCGATAGCGAGCCCCGCCTGCGGCACTTTTAGCATTTTTTATTCGTTGAATAGTAAAGCAAGTAAAAAAATTAAATAAATGATGCTTAAAAAGAAAAATAATATGCCGCATATGTATATGTATAACTAAATCGCAAATGCAGGGTAGCGAGAGGAAAATAAAACTTTTTCTGCAATGTGGCTGCTGGGCATATTTAAATTCCCCCCAAAAGATGGAGTCGCAAAAAAAAAAAAAAACAGTTGCTTTTCGTTTTCCAGTTCCTTGTAAATAACTATGCATGGCTAGCCTAATTTGCAATGTTTTGTAGTACATATATGCGCCTGTCTCTCTTTTTCCAGGGTTTCTCCAATATATATTTTTTTCATGCCGTAAACAACTCGCAATTGCTGAGGTACTTATTTTTTTCTGCTTGCCACAATGGCTTAACTGGGGTGCAATTGCTAGGCGCTCATTAGCAGTTATTTGGTTTTGTTGTTGTTTTATTTTTGATAACTTTTGCACAAGTACTTATAGTCATATGCACATATGTAGGTACTTAAATACTTTTGTATATTTGTGTATGTTTGGGTGTGCAGGAAATAGTGAACTAATATAAAATAAAAGCGAAAAGTTCAAATAAGTGCGCTGAACCGCCAACAAGCCCCGGGCAAGTTTGATAGCTACATAAGTACTTAGTACTTATGTATGTATGTGTTTTCAGTTCGCAGTGGTATAGTTATGCAACAAATATGCAGCAGCTTGGAAATAATATAGGAAAAATTTATGAAGTTTCACTTTTTTCGAAAATTGAATATTAAAAAAGGGAGTAAAGTGGAGCGTGAACGATAGTAATGTGGTTTAAAGGTACAAGCTTGAATTAGTGTACAGTTACAATTTAAATTTAAAT
>NW_016159417.1:29690-64055 GCF_001687245.7 Rhagoletis zephyria | reverse complement strand
TTTTATTTTATTTTATTTTATTTTATTTTATTTTATTTTATTTTTAACACTCAGAGTAATTTTTTCTACTAAATCATTAGACCGTACCACCTTTTTTTGGCCGAACTTGGGTCGCCGTTTTAAATTTTTCGGTGATACCTACATTCGGCAATAGATCCGAAGCATGCCGAAGATCTGACGAAAAATGTGAAAAGCTACCCCTCTACGTTCGGCAAAAAATGTAATGTTTTCCGGGGCATACTGGCAAATTTTTTTTCTGGTTCGATCTAATGTACATATGTATTTGTACCTGATATACATACTACGTATTCAAAACCCTTTAGTAAAAAATTTCCTTTCACTAAACGAACAAAGAAAAAAATCCATAGCCTAGTTTTGAGCTTTAAAGTCCAAACACACACCCACCTCGTAGAAAAATTAAGGAAGTACCAGGCCACCAAACAAAAGCGGAATGAAAGAAATTAGAGTATAAATAGAAAAAAAAAACAGCATCCATTATTACGCCAAACCGCACAATGGCTGTGTACCAACTTGAGCCCAAAAGTATGCTGCATGCTCTGTTGAAAAGACGATGTCGCTTCAAGCGCTGCTGCGTAGCCCTTAAGGCCCGTTTACATAGAACTTTGGCGTTGCGTTGGCGTTGGCGTCGCTTCAACAGCTGACTATGAATACATGAATTCAAATGCAGCCGTCCACATAGCCAAAATTCGACAACGCTCACGCCAACACAAAGCAAAAAGATGGCCAACTCTCAACTTTTCGCGTGCGTCGCTCGTCAGCTGTTGCGAATAAATAAAATTATGTGAAATATTTTTCGTTTTTAATCAAGTGCGGGCAAGAAATATCGTTTTTAATGCAATTATTGATATGAAATATTAATTTATCTGNATTTATCTGTCGTTAATATGTTAATTTAGTGGCCCAAGGATTCGCCGCCAAGCGTTCATTGTAGCAAGCATACTTTTAACGTGCGTTCTGTCAAACCAACGCCAACGCCAACGCAACGCCAAAGTTGTATGTAAACGGGCCTTTACAATGACTTGCGAATATTTACCTTAACCTCAATTGTATTGTGCTTGTGTTTGTGTATAGAGAGGAGTAAAAACAACAATAGCGTAACCAAAAACCAACTCCACCAACAATTAAAGTTGCGTAACGGTTGTGCCATTGTTTTCAGCAGCACTGAAATTACGGTGCGGAGCATAAACATACAAACATAGGTACATGCACGTAGAAAAGTGTATGGGCAAGAGAGAAGAATAGTAAGAAGCACACGACTTGAGGAAGAATTCAAAACAAAGCTCTACACATACATAAATGTATAGAGCTAGAAGAAAGACAAACAAGAAACGCAAAAAAAAAATCAAAAGAAACCGGTCGCGCGCGAAGGATAAGCTGAGTAGAGCATGTCAAACTGCCAGCGGAGAGCTTCTTTGTCATAAGACTTTCATTGTTCGCAGCAGTTAAGTACTAGAGGCGCCATTAAATTACTCTCAAGTACAATGCAGTGGCTGCAGTCAATGGGATTTTTTCGTTTCGGGGTGAACATAAGAACGTAAGCGCCGCAAATTAAATGCTTGAGGGTGTACTTCGTATCTACACAGCGTTGAATGAAGCAAAGTAGTGTAAATAGGTTATGGTTATGGTTAAGGTATTTATGTGGGTGTAAGTTTTTAATTGACTTTTATTATCGCTTTCTTAATTTTTTTTCTTTGAAAATTGAGTTTTTTCATTTATATACATAATTGCTTGGGAATACATGCTTAGCAAATAAGGTCTCAAAGAAATTGTTTTTATGATTTTAATTTTGAATGTTTTGAAATCAAAATCATACTTTGAGGATGCGCAGTTTATAAAATTTCAATGGTATTTAAAATTATCAAGTCATATATTTTTTAATTCCAAAACTTAGTGTAACTTTTGCCTTAGGGATATTAAAAATTCTTTTAATAGTGAACTTTTTCAAAAGTTTTAAACACATATTTTTGCTGTTATTACAATTTTTTTTAAGAGTACATTACATCCTTTTTTTAGGCCATACAAATACAAAAACGCAAGAATTTTACTTTGGATGAAGGTCATTTTGAAGGTGACATGGAACAGAAAATTACCTTGACCTTCAAAATGGCTTTCAAAAGTGTTTTAAAAACAGCATGTTATGAATTCATAAAAAAATTAAATTCGTTTTTCGGTTCCCGCGACCTTGGAAATGGATTTCATGACGCAGGAGCAGAAAAACTATGTGGTTAAAACTTTTCAAAAAGTTCATTATTTTCAGGTCAAAAAAAAAAAAGAACTGAAAACTTCCTCCCCTTGAAGGTCATTTGAGTGTTCAAGGAAATTTTTTTTATCTAACGAAACGATTTTTTCCTGTGTTCACTATCTCAATTGCGTTTTCGGTAGCTGTTCTCGATCTCAAGGTCTTAGAACTTATCACGAAAAAAGTCCAATTTCCACACCGTGCGCCTCCCAGTGGACTTATTCATCATACAAGTATTTCTCGTCGCTAGGGGTGGCGACGTTTCTAATTTCATCAAAATCGGATTACAAATACAGATCTTCTCCATACTTAGACTCATGCGCCACCAAGCGGATTAAAATATAACCTATTTGTGTGCCACGTGTCTGAGGAATGTGCTATCGAAATTCAGTTGAAATCCGTGCATTAGTTTTTGCGCATAGTTTTAACAAAGGATAAGGCTACATTTTTATATACATTCATATATGTATGTATGTACATTAGAGTGGCTGTTATTTTTGAAATTCAGAAATTTGCGGGTGCTTCCTCCTAAAATGGTTAATAGTTTTGGCCCAATTAATCAAGTTTAACCCGTGCGACGAAGTTGAGTTAACGACAATATCACTTTGCGTCAGTGCTGGTTTTGGCTAGCCACCTTATTAGCGCGATTTGCACGGTCACTCTTGAACAAAAACCTAGCATGAAGCAAAACAAAATTATTTCTGTTCACACCAAGGAAATGTTAAAATCCAACGTACGTACATGGCGTATGAGTTACCCACACGAGATGAGAATTTTACACGTACGCAATGTACTTACTTTTAATTTTGACTTTACCGTGACAAATGGTAGATCAAATATTGATCTTCCATCATGAATTTTTTAAATCTGATTTTAGATTCATAGTCAGCAACCTTGAAATCACCTAATTGTGAATTTTTATACCAATCCAACCGGTTTTGATTATTTTTTCCGCCATATTGGGGGCCGCCATTTGCAATTTTTCCAATATGGCTTCAGAGTTGCAATCAGCGACCCCGAAACCCCCCAAGTAATGAAATTCAAGTGAGTCGGCTAGTTTTTAAAAAAAATCTTCCGCCATTTTGAATAAGTATATTCCCTTCATCGTGAAAAGAGCGTCTTTAAAGTGGTGCAGTAAAGACGCCATTTTGAATTTTTTGTTTCGCCACGTTTTAATTGAAAGTGTATTAATTTACAAGTGTTTTGACATTTTGCATGTTCGTTTTCATTGATTGGAATTTGTGGCAGAGCTCTGGGTCACTCTTATGTACATACAAATTTATGCTCGTTGATTTTATTTTTTTTTCTGCTCTTTCGTATTTTTTAAGGCACCAGTGTGGTCAATACGGAAGTTATCGATGTAAAAGCTACGAGCATCAGTTGTAACTCTTATATTTAATTTACTTATAAAATTTGTAAACGCATTGCACTAACTTGTTTGTGGCTAAGTTTGAAACACGTTCCATTTAATGCCTCCCAAGCTTCTTAATTTTTCCAGGTCATAAAAGTCAAGCAATAAAATTTTACATAACTTTCGCTCCCACTGAATGAATTTAAATAATTATTTTATCGCATACTTTTATTGCCTTCATTTTTACTCTCAATCGATTATAAAATTCGTTAGCAGTTTTATTGCCATGGCAGTTTGAAAGCCGCCTAGAGATCATGGAATTTTGTTCTACCCAAAATAATAGCTATTTGGCTTGTGTAGGAATTTGTTTTTACACAACAAATGCTTTGGAGTTGCTAGTTACGCATACAGTAACAAATTTAATACAAATAAATGCACACAAAAAGTTAAATTTGTGTTCATTTGTTTTTCTTAGGGTGTAAATGAGAAATTTTATGGGCCATTTAATATGCATACATCTGCACATAGGTCTTGTGGAACGCTTTTAGACACACAAAACCAGCAGACCCATTAAAGAAAATGGAGGTATGCAAGCACTAGTAATGTGCCAAAAATTATGAAATAAAAAATTAAGATGGGGTGGTGAAACATTAAAAGTTAAATAAATATATATTCGTAATATTCGCGTTGGAGGTTTTGCTTTTTCGAAATTTTCATTCGCATGTTTTTCTATTTTGAAAAAATTTTGATTTCTAACGTAATTTTTTGTCAGAATGTTCCTTTGGAAATTTAATACAAGGCAAAGTATCTATTTAATCTGCCTTAATGAATAAAAGGCTGTAGTTAGTACAAATATTTGAAAATTTTCAATTGATTTCCCTTTGTGGTAGTTTTATTACATTTTTGATTAATTTCAATACATTTACAAAGTAAAAAAACCGCAAGCGATTGGTAGCTGGAAAATCAAAAATATTTATTCATACGGCGGAAAACCCACAATGATTTTTATTGCATGTGGTTAGCAAGGAGCCATTGAGCAATTAAAACGAGGCTGTCCAAAAACCAATTTAGTACAGCGAAATAGAAATAACAATAATAATAACAATGAAAAATTATTAAAATAGAAATAATAGAATAAGCACCGGGCAAAAATATTATCTTTTATTAAACTACATATATAAATACATGTGGATATACGAATGTATGGAAAATCGAGCATAGTGGAAGGATGACGCTGCGTATACGCAACCACATACCAGTAACAAAGCAGTCAAATGCTGATTTTGTATGACTAGAGAGGAGCGTTGAAATAAGCAATGCCAAATAGCAAAAAAACATACCTATACTATGTATGTATGCACTTGTGTACATATGTAGATGCTAGTAAAATAATAGCAGCCAAATTCGAAATGTGACTGTGTGTAACTTATGTTTATTTATTTATTGTTAATATTTTTCCTTTAAAATATGGGTCGATCTGTATCAGATACCACATAAATAAAAGTTTCAAAACTTACACAAAGTTCACAAAAAATAATTAGACTTGAAAAAGTGTTTATCAAAATTTCGATTTTTTCAAATTAGATTTCCTCGAGATAGGTGGAGTATGCAGTTTTGTAGCGCATTCAATTTTATTTCAATAAAGTGCAAGGTTCGAATTGCTAAAAATTACTTTTGATTTTATTTGGATTTTTTTTGTGTCGAGGGTGTTGCGAATTTTCTTCCATATAACACCGTGCGACAAAAGCAAAAAAAAAAAATTCTAAACACATGAAGCAATCAATATACTCACGAAATGTGGGCCAAATATAGTAAAACTGCATTTTTATTACTTCTCTCTGACGTCATGATTTTTGTTTAAAGAACTTTGTAGTTTCAAATAAATGATTAGTTCCAAAAGTTATTTTGAAAATTCATTCCAATGTAGAAAAGCAGCCTGGGCACCAAATGAAAGAGAAAATTCTGTAGAATTAAAAAAATTAAAATTTATTTTAGTTCACAAGGACGAATAGATTTTGGAAATGGCTTTACAAATCTCATTCGTTGCTTTGGCGGCATAATTTGATCTACTTTGATAGAAAAGTTATCACCTTTTTTATGACACAAGTAAGCCATTTCTTCGTGAACAGCTACAATGGGCTCCTCAGCACAAACAAGCCAACTTATTTCTATTCTCTTTTTCTTTTCGATTCATTCTTTCCATTACAACTAAGGCCATACTTAGCCTATTTCCCAACGCTTTCATGCCAAGCTTTCTAATACTACCTTTGTGCCTCTGCTGCATTCTATTGCTCCCGTGTGTAAGATTTTTTCCTTCAGCATCAGCTGCTGCTTACTAATTAGTTGGAGATTTTCAAGCCTTGAAGGAATGTATTTGTATAAAAAAAAAAATTATAAGGACTTTATGAAACGCAATATGGCGAGCGTCGTCAACTTAGAGCTTCAGTGGTGGCTGCTGTACGCAATTGCTGCTCACTTCAGATGTTGTTGCTGCAATTGGTAGAGGGCCAGTGAACAGCGGCAATCGCGCTATGCTTACGCTATGCGAAAAAAGCATGCTTGAGCGTTAGCAAGTGGCGCTTTTGAGCAAATAAGTACACTTTGCTTAGCTCGAATGCACAGCAGAGAAACAGTCTGGCATTTATTTAATCCTAAAATTTAATCATGAAATTTTTCATGCTCATAATTTATGAAGGATTTGAATTAATTTAGGACTTAGTGCGTTTTTCTTTAGCCGGGTGGCTACTGGCAAGGTTTTTATGAAAGAACTGCGTTTTTTTGTCAGTTTTTAAGTAACTAGTGCTTTTATTTTGTGCCAGCTGTGTACTTATTTTTAGCTGCATTAGGTTAAATATTAAAAACGCAAACAAATAAAAATTACTCTTTTTGTGTTAATTAGTTTAGGACAGCTTAGCGTTTATACTTTAGATTTGTATTTAACGCCGGAAAAAATACATTAAATAAATATACCTCTTTCAACAAATGATGTGATAATAGCTACAGTATTTGATTTTAGTTAAGCAAATTAATAAATGATTGCCACCTGACTAGACTTGGAACATTTTTTTTTTGATAGCACTTAATCAGACTTTAAATTGGACAACGCTTCTGAAAGGAAAAGTATTATAATGATATACTAATTTCAATTCAATAAAACCAATTTGTAAGGGAAAGGGTGACTCCTAGCCCTAAGTGCATAGCTTATATAAGTGAAATGAATGGTTCTGAAGATTATATCTGGTAAAAGGATCACATTTTAGATTAGATTCTTTAAATTATTGGGCTGTAATTTGACGACCTGGCCTCACAAAAATTCTAAATTTTTAAATCTATTTTGCCTGTGAAACCTTTTTTCATGCGAAATAGCAGCTTTTGGAACGTTCGCTCGACTCAGCAGCACAACCACTCTTTACTGGGCCTTGCAAAGGATGGACCAATGCTTCGAGAAGCAAACAAGTTTACTAAGAAAGAAAGTTGCAGTTTATTTTTCCCAATCTCAATTAAAAATGTTTAATTTTTCAGAACAGTTTTTGACAGTCCCGAAACAAGGCATATCAACTGGTTCAGCCTCATAAAAAAAAAAAATATAGTACTATGAAAACCGATCCGATGAAAAGGGAACATCCGTTACAAAAAATTTTAGTCATATATTCAAGTGCATATTTTAATATTTTTTTTTTTTATGTAGTTTATTCTTTAGCAAAAAGCACATAAATCCCAGTTACAAGCTCTATGCAATATTTAAAAAAAAATATTATTGTTCAAGGTGATGCTGATTTTCTCCATATTGTACGTAATACAAAAAAAAAAAATAAAATAAAAAAATTCTAACGTTTTGGAAAGCTTCTTCTGTAAATTCTGGTTTTTTCACATGAGAAAATTTCGCACAATGGGATCGATATAACACAAATAAAGAAGTAGTACCCCTATTTCAAACATCTTCTACTAGGCTTAATGAGATAAACTTGCTTAGTCATAAATTGGCAGTGCCACGCCCATTTTACAAAATTCCGTAGATTGTTGAGAGTATGCTTGAGAGAGGCTTGAGTATTTTCTATATTTCAAAGTCTTGCCCATTTCCCAAAAAATTTTTAATAAACATATTTCTTGCTAAAAAATTACAGCAAACATCAATTTTGAATAAATTGATTTGTGGAGTGTGTGTGTGATATTTTTTAACCGCACAGTTAATTTTTGATAATCGGGAACGGGTACTGTTAGGTGGAATGTATTAATGGGTCAGTGTTTTCACCCGTAGAAGGGGCGATTTTTTGAGCTGAGGTGTGAGAGCGCGCTTTCTCGTAACTAATACAAGTAAGTAGCCGCTGTACAGCAAACTCTCTCCTAACCGTAATACTCTTTGATGACAAATTTGGATTTTACCTTACAACCTTCTGATTACAAAGACAGATATTTATCTTTAGATTGCGTAGACAAATGATTTTGTTAAACAGATTAAAATAAAGTTCAAATATACTTAGGAAAAAACGAGACAAACTGCTACCAAAAAAAACAGAAAATAAAAAAATAAAAAATGTATTCCAACAAAGTTACAGTAAAGTGAAATGCTGCAGCTGTTGGTCAAATATTCAGAGCATAACTGGCTATTCGAAAGAAGTGAAAGCGAATTAAGGACTTTAAAAGGAGTAAGAACAGGCGATGCTATGCCAAGTGGCGGGTGAGAAGTGATAAAAAGGAAATAGAAAGTAAAAATATGAAATGCACATTTTACTTAGCTGCAAAGTAAATACATATAAAAAAGCTGTAAATGGCTATAAAATGTGAAATGAAAAATTGACTAAGGCAAAGTAATTAAAAGATGATGGAATTTCGTAGCTTTGAGCACGATAGATACCACTTACATACATATATAACGAAGGCGAAGCAAATAGTTGTTAAAAAATGTGTAGAATCAGTTTTAGAAAGCTTTGCAAAATATTACAGCTTTGCTGCAAGACTCCCACTTTTCATATGTATTGTGTGCCGTCACACCCCCCACCCCCCCTTGCCACGCAATTACAAAATTCCCACTTAATTTATTTGTCCTTTGACATCTTAATTAGAGCATGCGTTGATTTTCCTAGAATTGCGAATACATAGTTAGTAGGCACTGCCAGTAATTAAAGCGCAATGTGCGAAGGCATTAAGCTGAAGCAAAAACAAGCATTTCTCAGAAGTAAAGTGGGGAGTGGGAGGTAACTAAGCACCGCAGAGTAGTGAAAGGGTTAATTAGGAAGAAATATACTCGAATATCCAATGTGATTTACTTATTTATAGTGATGTTCACTACAGCGAAGTGGAAGCTACTTGAGCCGATAAGGATTTATATGGGGTACTAATTAATAAGCTTTGATGTAAAAGTGTTGATTTCGTAATTAACAGAAGCTCATTCAGTTGTCATAGTTGCCATAATGGTGTGCTTTCCAGTTAGGCGAAGCGCAAGGTGTTGTGTAGAGGGACTGGGGAAAAAGGTAAACTGGGATAGAGGAAGCTGATTTTGATTAAAAACTCATTCAAAGTAGGAAAAGGGCCATTTAAGTAGATGAGAAATCATATTAAGTTTAAAATAAGCATAAAAACCAAAAACTACTTCTATCCTCCCCGCCATATTTCATGAGCTGCAACATATAAGATGAATGCAAGCTGAAAAAGCTAGAAAACTCTTATCAGCTTAATGGAAATTTGTGAAAAAAAGAAAACAATGCATGAAAAGCTAAAAAAAAATCGGAGTTGCGCTTACAAACAAAACAACAAAAAAAGAAACAAAAAAATACTAATGGCAGCCCCAGTAGCAGCGCAAATTTATGCCCGGCAAGTGCAATTTCCACTAAAGCAAGAAGTAGCAGCTGCTGTAGCGTGCGCACAAAAGAACATGCAGAAAAAAATAATAAAAGCTTTTTGCGAAAAATTAATAAAGCGGAAAAAGTGCATAGCTTGCAGAGGCTGCGGCAGTGGCAGTAGCTCGAGCTACATACAGCAGCAAAAAGGCAACAATTCTCGCAACAATTTAGTTGCTTGTTATTGTAATAGTTTTTATAGCATTCCAGCTGGGCGGTTGAGTGCTTGAGAAGCGGAAGTAAAATGCAAAAATGCAGCTGCTACCAACATCAGTGACACTATTACGAATCCAGATGCTGCCGCTGCTCTTGTCACTGCAGCTGTGTAGCTGTGTAGCTGCGGCTGTTGATGATGATTATGATGATGATGGCGCAACTGATAAAAAAAAAAATCCCCAAGCTACAACGTGCATACATAGATTGTACATGGCGCCTTACTGTAGGGGTTGAAGAGCAGGGTAGCAGGTTGCATGCTTTTCTCAGTGATTGTAATAGAAGCAAATTTAATTTGTTACCGCCTGTGCACATATTTTTAAGCACTTACAACAATTGCTTGCGCATGCTGTTGTATGCATGTGTGTATGTACGTGTGTATGTTTTGAAATGTAGCTCATGCGACATGTAGCACAGATAGCGATTTGCAACTAAGTAACTACATACGTAAGTCGTGAATAAGTTGATTAATGAGGCAGAAAGTCTTGTGCATTTTCATTCTGAATTAAGTAAAAAAAAACTCTGCTCGAATTTTATTACTGCTAGTAGTTAGAGAATTGCTGAGGGAGAGAGAATCTGGAAGGAAATAGAGTGAGGACGTATAGTGGCACAATTGAATTTCCGATAGCATTCAAAATATTAAAAAATTTTCATGTAATGCATCTTAGTCGATATTTGACAAGAGCTACATACATTCGGATGTCCCGGATTTTTTTTTTGTTTTTAGCGAAATTTGATATGCCGAATCCGCTAGCAGATGTGCACTACGATTTGATATCGAAATAATTGAGACCAGCTCTTTCCCAATTGGAGAGCTCTTGGCAGGTTTTCGTTATGCTAATGTTGAGGGTTGTTGTTTGGTTTACCTTACCATGGCTTAGAAAAGTTGAGGTTAAGAGTCGCTTTACTTCGGTAGATAAGCCAATGTAGATCCGGAGATCTATAAGAATTATTAATAGCATTTTATGAAGGTAGAAGGAAGGTTAGGTTACAGCGTAATAGTCCGATAAGCAGAAACTGAGGTTTAGAGCGAGTTCACCAGATTGAAACCGCTACCCACTATTTCTTTAAGCTTGGAAACATCTGTATATATGGCTATCGATTCTGGATATAAGTCTATGTCCCTTCGGATTCATTCTTATCTGGGATTTTTATGGAGAACTTGTTGTCTTAACAGTAGAGGAGTGGTAGAATCTATTTGGCGTAGGTTATGTGGTAGAGAGCATGTCCGCATCTGAGGTCTCTCCGCGACTGGGTCGTATTTAACCTGGTTGGGTTACAGCAAGCTCTAAATTTGGCCTAGTAGAGGTTCACGGGTGGAAGATTTAAATTTTTTTTACAGTTTTGGTGGATGAGGTAGGTAGCGCTCTTGTGACGAGTAAGTTAAATGAAATATTACGATATTGGTGTTAAATGAAAAAAGTTTAAGAATAATGTTTAAAAGGTGTTTCCACCTGGTTTAAAAACAAATTCTTTGTAACGCAATATTAAAAGCGAAAGCTTTATTTTGTAACAAATTTTGAACAGGCTTGCCACAATTAAATAGAAACAGTTTTTCTAACCTCAGTCGCACCTCTGCTGGTAATGGTAAACATCTGAGGGTATTTCTGCCATGCAAAAGCTTCTCATAAAATCCATTTGCCGTTCGGAGGCAGGCAAAACTGTAAGTCCCCCAATTTGTGTGACAAATTAATTTAGGCGCCAGTGTTGAGGAAAGTGCCTAAATGTATGCCATCATTTTTATTCAGAAATCGAGTACAAACAACATGCTCATACCTACACGTGCTGCACGATATCGCAAGAAGGTGCGGTGGAGTTGAGGCAAAAAGTGGTTTACCAGCTTCTAGGCAGCTTCTATTTGAAATTTTGAAGCCATCAGTGAAGGCTCCGTTTGTCCAAATTTCCTAAACGAATTTCTGCTTTAGAATCGTTTGTTTCCAAATGAGTTTATTCAGGTGTTAGCCATCGTAGGAATATATATCTGGTTTATGTTGCTAACTTGCTGAAAATTTGTAGCTAAACACTGAATAAGGAAGAATGTATTCCATATTATCCAGTACGCACTCATTATGCATAAAAGCCAAAACACCAACAGGAAACTAGAAAGCTTATTTCTGCCATGCTTTGTTGTTTAGCAAGCTTATGGCCATTTTGTGGCAAACTACGACTAGTTGTATGAAGCCAATAATTTTATGTAGCAAATAAATTAGAAAGCAAAAGTTGTAGGAAAAGAGCAGCTTTGTTGCACACAACACGTCGGTATGTATTTATGCAAATATTGTGGCATATACTACACACCACAAGACCACATAACTTACACATATAAACATGGGTGACTTGAGCTGAAAGCGTCTAATGAGTTCACTCAAAGCCGCAATTTTCATATCAAAATACATTTGCAACACCGGCATGCCACATGCAACAGCATATTGATGGCTGACTACAATGCAAATGGCTGTGCTGCAACATCAGGCTGGGCTGCTAATAACCGTCTACACTATCTGCTTGAGCGTGGTTTAGGTGTGGCAATAATGAACTTTAAACGAGTGCAAGTTTTTGAGTAGCTAAGTGTGTCTTTCAAGAGCGAGTTATGTGGTGTTTTAATGATCGAAACATTGTTACGCTTTCAATTTGCTTTTTTTTCATTATAGTACCTCGCCTTTAATTGCATACTTGCATTTAAAGTACACATATGCGTTCTGACTGGCATGCTACGCCATGTTTGTTCTGTGGTGACATTGTCTGCTGTGCCGGAAACGACTCACTGCTGAAACGACGTCGAAATCTGCAGCGTAGATAAAACACTCTTTACTTCAACTTGCATGCCTTTGCTCCACATCGTGAACCTCAGCGTGTTACGCATAATAAATCAAGAGCTTGTGGCATGCAACGTGGTGGTGTCATACTGGTGGCATTTAGCTTGGTTGTATCATTAAAAAATTAATGAATACCTTTCTTTTTTTTCCAACATTTCAGTTTGCGACAAGAGACACAGCGAGTTAAAAAAAAAAAACTTGCAGCTTTACAATAAAAAAGTAAAAGAAAATCGTGTGGCTGCTGGTTGGGAGTGGCAGTTGCATTGCTGTGGTGATTTATGTGTGTGCCTGCCACATATACATACAAACAGACATACACACACACACGTGCGCGCTAAAGTAAATGTCATTGGTAAGATGCGCTGGTGGCATTTTTAATATGCGTTGCATGATTTATCTGCTCGGTGGTAGCAACGACACTGGCTGTACTGCATTCATCCACACCACTTCGTTTGCGCTTAATTGTCACCGGAGTGAAATGCGAGAGTTCGAGCTTTAAATGAAAATGTATTGAAATCGTATTGCAGCATTGCCACAAATACTCTTACATTTATGTATGTATATGTTTACTCTTGCGCATACTGTTCGCGCTGTAAATATGTAGTATTTGCGCCAGTTCACAACATGTCACTCATACGTCACGAGGCACCGGAAAGGTGCAGCGGTGCGAATTGGGTCAGTCAGCATATGGACGTGGACTTGTATCTTTGTGGTGATGGCGCTAAATAAAGAGATGCCATGAATTCTGTACATGCTAGTCTATATAGATAAAATCATATATGTATGTATGTACATCCTTTGGCAAATGCATAAACTTAGTTACGCTATCTCATTTACTTGGATACATGCAAATATAAAAACTGTTTCTTTTTGTGACTTTCGATTTATGTGGTTTTGAGTAAACAAAAACCTAAGATTCAATAAGCGCTCTATCGCGTATTTATATTTCTCTATTCAAGCTAGAGAAAATCAAATTAAAGTTTTTGAATGCTATATTTTCCTTTAACAGGACGCTCACAGAATTAGTAAAATTATAAAATTCAAATCTGTAACTTATGATTTTAACGTATTTAAATATTGAAGTCTGCCTCGGTGAAGTTGTATGGCATCCAATATTATAGTAAATACTACAGGCGCTTTCTTTTAATTAAGTTTCAAATTAATCACTCAATAATAAGCAAAGCAAATTATTTCTAGGCTACGTAACGCTTATGCATTTCACTCATTTTCGTTATAAAGCTGCAAGCTTAGAACCATTTTTCTTTGTTTTTTCAGCAGCTGCGGATATTTTTTAATTAAAAAAAATGACGAATAAAGTGAAGTGCACTGATGCGAATAGTTCATGCTTGCACTTAATGAAATACAGTAGAGAATTAAACAAAAAAATGCGACAAAAGAAAATGAAATTGAATTATTCAGAATTAAAATCAAATGATATAAATGAGGGGTGAAAAAAACTAGAAAAGCTGCAGTTTACTTGATTTTCGGTTTATATAGGGTATATTTAGCGATTTTCGCGACTATGTCAGGATTTTCAGTACCTGTCAGGATTTCCGCAAACTTTCAGGATTCTTTCGGAGTTGTCAACACTATATCTGAACTATATCGGGGTTTTCGGCACTATTTCGGAGTTACTACTAAGTACATTTGTATCCGGTTAAAAAAAAAAAAATAAATAAAAATTTATCCTCAGATATCCAGAATTTAGTAAAGCCAAAAATACTAAGTATATTTGTACGCGATATTTCGTTGTGCAAAGGTAATTAAAAATACGTCGATACTGTATTCAGTCCTGTTAAAATAAGTATCTTTGTGGCTTTAATTAAATGCTTAATTTTCAATATTTCACTGCCCGGATTTCATAGTTGGGAGACAGCTTCTCTGTGGAAAAATGCGGTTACTAAATCATTTTACGGGTATGACACTGCGTATACGCAACCGTAGTACTAAAGTGAGCTAAATAATGGTCATGCAGAAGCTTTTGCACTTTCAGCCATAGCAGTTTTCGAAAGCTGCAAGTGAAAGGAGGACGCTTAAATTTTGATAAGTGCTTTATTACCTAAAGACAAAATCTCGTCTTTTTTTATCTACGAGGTTACACTTCTGGAAAGAATTAAAACAAATAAATGATTCATTTATTTGTAAAGAAAATATGCTTGTAGACATTAAAGAGAAAATCAACTAAAATGGATTTGGACACCTTACTTATCCGTAGAAGTTATTCATCTTTTTGCTGCTGAAGTTAATACCTAAAATATTGACTGGAATATAATTCAATATCTACACTGATGTCCACTCAAATTAACTCTTCTAACTCAACGATTATTTATACGCTCAATTTTAACTGCGCTTAACTAAATCAGCTTTAAAGCAATCTCCTACCATTTTCCACTCCAAAGCCAGCGCATTCTAATCAACCATTTATTGCACTGACTCGAATGCAATTTGAAGGCGCCACAGCGTGGTTGCATAAGTACAAGGGCATGCAAATAAATATTTATGAACCAGTGCTTCTCTTCTGCTACTCGGTGGTTTCAATTCTGGTGAAGCTCTCGGCTTCGGATGGCCTTACCTTTACTTACTGTTCGTGTACGAGCAACTTGCAGCGCCGCACAAGACCTGCCACATGTCAGCAAGGCGCTTAACCCTGAATGGAGTTAACTGCGACTGGCAATGCGGCAAAATGAAAATCCTTTGATGTTGTTGATATTTTTGAAAAGTATTTGCTATTGTTGTTTTGTGGTAATTGCTGTTGCACAAAGATAACCAAAACGCAAATAAACTTGAGCTACATGCTTTAATTACTGCGGTGAAGGATTTAATGCCACTAACACAGACCGAGAGAAAGAGAGAGAGAGAGCGAGAAGAAGAAAGGCATAGCGATGAGCGTGAATGCTAGAGAAGATCAAGTAACTAATACAGTTGTGTGCAAGCACTTCAGCATCATTGAATAAATATGCAGCAGATAGCAGTTTTCGTGTATGTGTGTGTGCGTGTGTGTGGCTTTCGAGTGACTTACCAAGTTATGCTAAAGCTGAAGGCAAAGCTAAGCGGGTTCGTACTTTTGCCATACACCTGTCACTTGTGAAAGTCTAGTTAATTAAGATGCAGTTGCTTTTCTGGTAGATTGCCGTAAAACGTTGAGGCAGGAAGTGCGCTGGCTGAGCATACAAACTCAAAAGTACCACCACATCCGCTGCGTTAAGGCGCTTATTCGGGCTATTTGATTGGGTTTAATTAAATTTTATTTATTAATTTGTTGGAATGGATTTTCGAATTTCATTTAAGGTGAACTAGTCAGAGGTTCGTAGAAGCGCGTGTTGCTTAACTGCCCTAAATTATAGCATTAATAATGCAGGGGGGAGGGGAAAAGTGATAGGCATGTATTTAAATTGGGCAGTTAATCCGGAGGAGGAAAGCAAACGTGAGCACAGCGCCTGAAATGTTTCGCCAATTAGTAAATGCGAGTTGTAGCTAGGAAGCTTTTGGCATTACAAGGAAAAATAGTATCAAGGATGTCTGCCGCTGCTCGCTGCCTTTGTTACGAAATGCGGATTAGAGTTCCTTTTACGTCACTTCAATTAGGGTAACTGCCTTTTTGTTCGCTCTACGTCTCTTTCTCTTTACAACCTACAGAGATATGTCTTATAAAATATCTATCCATTACACTTCAAACACTTGTACTTCCCATTGCCAATACACCGCCCCGTTGGCCTTTTCCATTTCCTATGCGATTACCACTTCCGCCCATTCTTTTTTGGCTATTTCTCCTTGTCAGCTATACCGTACATTGTTCGTAGCTTACTCATGTACCTTTCCACAGCATGGCAAACCGGTGTATGTATGTTTTTTCGCTTGTAGCTTACAATTTTGCTTTTCACGTTTTCAGCCAACTAGGCATAGTGTTGTTCTGGCAGTTCAGCCGTAGCTGTACAGCCATTTCTAACGGCACAAATATCTATTTTATATGCGCATTACTGATTTTATTATCCATCGCTTTGGTGATAGCAACACTTGAGTTAATGGAGCCTACACAACTCGTCCTCTTGCTCTACAAATTTACAATTGCCTCAAATTCTCCTCACCCCGACTAAGCGCGAGGATTATTTAGAATAGCAATTTTGTTGCGAGCCGACTACTTGGACTTTCAAGTGGATTTACTTTGTTCAAACGCTTGCTCAGGTGTTATGTAATTTGCTATGACATTTCCGTAAACCCAGCATAGATAGTAAACAAAAGTTGAAAGGGAAAGAAAGCAACAAAAACAAGAAATTGTAAGAAATTAGAGATGTGTTGAGATAACAAAGAAGGAATTAGTATGGAATAAATTTAATTCTCAAGGTGGCTAACGAATGGATGAGAAGCAGGACTTTGAGGAAAAGTTTCCAAAGCTTACTTAGGCTTTCGAAGCTTTTACAAGCATGAGTGCATTATGACAATGAAAGATGGATAGAAAATTACGAATTAATAAACTTGACAACCAATTCATACTAAACGCATTTGCAAAAAATATCCTTGGTTGGAGAATATTAAAACAGTGCTACATTATTTAAGTATTTAATATGACTGAAGCTTTTCTTTAAAATTCCGAACATACGCGAACACAATTTTTTCACTCTCTCAAGTCTTTTGAATGGCAATCATAGTATGGTAAAAGGAATAATCTAATCTAATTTTGTTTCTGAAGAAGTAATTAAGAATATGGTGAGTAATTTTTTTGCCACCTTGTATACAAATGTGTATACTGGTAGTTTGGTAGGTCTGTTGAATTCACTAGTTCCTTACTGGTGCCTCGTATTGAACAGTCGACGGGTTGCCTAAGTAACAGTCGTATTATTACAACGTTTAGTTAGAAAGTTGGTTAATGATAATTTAGTGGGTGTTACTGCTAATTACTAATTAATAATTACTGCTTATGACATCCTCATATTAAATTCATAAGAGAATTGCATGGCTGGAATCTGGCGGGTTGCTAATGGTGGCGCCTCATAAGTGCGCGGTACTAGTGGGAAATAAAACGAAGAGGAGAGGGCCTAACATGCTCAAATTAAAAAAAAGGTAGCAAATATGATTGCTAACTAAGTGTACTAAAAAGATAACTTTGCGGTTATGGTTATGGTTATTGTATGTCATCACTAATTCAGCCCGACGACAAATAAAAAATGTCAGATTGTAATTAATTGTAATTTTTCAAAGCCGTATGCCACGGAAAGGTTCAGTTCCTGGGCATTTCAGCAGATTTTTCTGCACAAAAAATATTAATAGTTACATAATATCAACTGCCAAAGTGTTCGATGTTTACTTCGGAGTATCACCTTCCAATGAAGTTCAACTTTCATAAGTTCAAAAACACTTACCTGAAACGAAAAGAAGTAGAGAAATTTGTTTCAGTAATCATTTGTAGTCAGTCAGTAAGTACTAAGTAATACTTAACAATAAGAAATTATGGTATTATACGAGTATTTGATACACTTGAAACAAGTGAAATGCAAATAGCAACGCAAAGGCAAAAAATAGTCTTTGATATAGTAATATGAGACTTTTTCAGCTCTTCATGATCTTGCCTTTTTAGAATATCTTATTTAAATTCAACACTTGGAAATAGGAGCTAGCTTCCAACCAGTCAATGAAACCGAAGGCATCGTCAATGTACTATGCGACGGTGTAATAGTGTTTTTCTCAAAAGCGATGAATGGATGAATGGAAAAAATTCATTAAAAAAAAAAGAAATTGTATAAAAGAGTATTTCGTCTTAGATTTGGATAAACTTAGCTGAATTCGTCAAGTGTACAATATTTTGAATGGAAGAAATAGAGGACTCGGAAGTCTCTACTGGATATTGAATTGACTCTTTGTGATATCCAAGCAAACTATTTACCACCGAGTTGAAATAAAAAAAAATTATCACTTAAAAAATATAATCAAGAAACTAAGATTTCCTCCGATTAATACCTAAAGTAGTCATTAAAATATTTTTCATTTGAATACTCATGTAAGGTAAGTCGAGCTTACGCTAACTTAACCCAAACAACCCAAACGTGATCTAACTAATTAAACGTTGTGTTATGTGTCTTAATGCAATGTAACGTAACGGGAAGTAAAGTAACGTAAGAAAATGTAACGTAAAGCAATGTACAAAAAATTAACGAGCATACGTAATTTGACGTAACATAACGTGACGTAGCAACGGGTAACGTAAAACACCGTATCTAAACGTAACGTAGCTTAAATGAAAGGAAAATAAAAAATACCTAACAGGAGTTACTTTGGCGTAAAATAACGTAACAGAGAGGCAAACAGTACGTAATTTATCCTATCCTGAAACTATGTAATACACAAAAGTATAACTCAACGCAAACTTACTAGCCATTCTAATTTTTTTTTAAGCCAACTAGATATAAATAATACTCCACACAAACTAAAACATTTCTCCATAACATCCAAATATTCGGTGCTTCATCAGCACTCACTTGTCCACTGCTTGTAGTTTAAAGTTACTGGCCACAAACAAAGGTTAATCGTGACTACCAAATGCGGCTATAACCGTAAACAAAAGCTGCGCAACAGCAACATAAAATAAAGTGGCTCGAATATCAAAATATCAAAAACTCAAACAACAAGCAGCCAACATTAATTTGCGGAAAACCAAAAAAGTCTACCCAGGAGGGTAAGCTGTCGCAAGACTTGAAGCGAACTATATAACTACATACTACATAGTTAGTACAAAACAAAACAAGAGTACACAAACAAAAGAGAGAAAAAAAAGTAATAATAATATTAGGAACAGAGCTGTTAGCAGTCAGTCAGGCAGGCAACTGCAGTCCGTGTAGATTGGCACACGCCGCTCGAATTACCGCTTTAGTTACAGCAGCTTGGAAAAGCGGCAACGAAGCGTAACTGAAACTATGTAACCGAGTCGACGGTGAGTTAATGCCGCAGCAGCAAAGCAATGAATTGAGATTGCGGTTGGCAACCGATACGTGGCTGCTGCTGTTGCACTGATTGCCACCACTACCACCACAATCCATATTTGTTGCGCTAAAATGAAGTGAACTGCACGGAGGCAACAGCAACAACAACAACAACAGCGCGGTACATCAACACTAAGTAATCAGCAACAACAGCAGCGAAAGAGGCGACTATGACGGCTGTGGCTGCAAGTGCAATGAACGCTGCCACTACGAATTGCTGCGCTTGACTGCCAATGCGGCGAGTGCCGACGATGTAACCGGTGTAGAGGAACAGGCGACAGGTTGTCGCAAGTTATAATTTGAATAATGGAGTACATGATGCTGATGATGGCAATGACGTTGATATGCCTCTTGCCAATACAAGCGCACTTGCACACACAGCCACATACATACATACATACACACGCTCTTGCAGGCAGTGCAGGCCATTCGAAGGACGCACGCCGAAGCGGAAGCGACAACCGGTAACTGGCAATTTGTGTGTGCGGTTGGACTGGCGGAAGCAAGTCAGAGCAGCAAAGTTTCGCAACGACTGACCACTGTGGTGACGTCCTGCAGGGACAGAAGTTTTCAAGATGTGGTAAATGTGGCCAAAATGATGCTAAAGAGTGATGTGTTGAGGGTAAAAGGTAGAGAAAAAGTTTTCAAAGTTTGGTCAAGTATGTATGGGAAAAAAGTTTCAAAATAGAAAATAAATAAAAGTTTAGACAGTTGAGGAAAAGCAGCGCAGATCAGTTGCAGTTATGAATTCCGAAGGAGGTCAGTTCGTTGCAAAGGAAGTGGGAAAAAAGAAAAGGCAGAGGAGAAAGAGCAAGCAATAGTTTACTGTAGTGGGCAACAAAACAAAAAAAAAGTCAAGCAAAGTGGGGACAACTTAAAGGCATAAGAAAATGGAAAGAGTTCTTAAAAGCGATAGACGGTTGCCATTTTAGCAGGAAAGCACGAGAAGAAAAATCGAGACCGCTGAGGCAGACAATGAAAGGTGCATCCTTGTGAGCGTTAACAACTGGCTAAGAAGATGAGGAGGGTTGGATTTTACTGAGATGGAAAAGAGGTTGAAAGGTTCGTGATTCGGTTTAAAGTATTTTGAGCATAAAGAAAAGTAGAAGCAAAGCTGGATGTCTAGAGGAGGAAGTTGGAGAGAAAAACCAAGAAAAATGTCTAAAAGAAACAGGCACACAGGAAAAGCAGGAAAGGATGGCAGGTAGATGTTTCAAGTGAAGGCTGGACAAGTGGTAGAAGATTGGACAGCAGAAACTACGAGCGGATACAAGGTGACCAACGATAAACCAAAAAATTGAGTAGAGTTATACTAGTCGACAATGCTGTCAAGCAAGCCGCGGCGCAAACAGTAGGACTGGAAAAGAGTTGAGTACGTACAGTTGCCTTACAAGCATACTACACTTGCGGCATCACAAGTGTGGCCTGTCAAGCTGTCGTTGCACGGAAAGAAATAAAAAAAAAAAAATGTTCCAACAAAATTGAAGCCACTCACGCTGAGTTCACCGTACTGTTGGTGGCCACTCGCAAAAAGTCTTTCATCCTTCGCCAGTCACTTCCCCTCAATAATTGTATTTTTTCATTGTCCGTCAAGCTGGTGCTTTACTATTTTCTCCCTCGCCGTCTGGCCCTCAAAGTGCCTTCTTCTCCTTTCTCCTTTCCCTCACCCACCACTGAGGTCCGCCGCACGTCGCGCAAGAAACAACAGCACCCTGCGGGGTGTATACGTAAACTGAATTGCATGAAATTGTTTTGTAAATAAATTATAAGCTTCGTTTTACAAAACTATTTCCTTTTCTCTCTTTTTTTTTAATTTTTGTTGTCTCCACGTTTCACTTTTTGTTTTTGCTGTTTTTCTTTTTTGCATTCATTTACATAGCACGCAGTAATCCAGTTTGCATATCGATGCAAACACGCGCACAGACTTTTTAGCTTAACGAGGTTTGCCGCTGCTGGCTGGAGTGCTTTTGGGAATGGTAACAAGGAGAAATACATATGTACATACATACTTGATAAGAGGAGAATGAGAAGCAAAAGAAAGTGCAGAACTTGTAACAGCGTAAATCCTGAGTGTAATGTAATAGCTGCTCCAAGTGAATAAGCAAATACTGGCAGCAATTTGTTGAGCATCTTGTTGCATGGATGCTGCAGCGAGTCTATGACTTAATTTGCATATAACCCTTATGGCATTTGAAGTGCTTCATTTGACTGTATTTAATTTCATTAGAATTGAGTGTAAAGCATATGAAGAAACTGATTATTTTGGAGTTTGAATAATTTGTTTTGTAGTGGGAATTAAAATAACGGGGTTCGTTTCAAGGTTTTAAATATGGGGTGCACTTATAAGTTAGCGCCGCGAAATATTTCAATATTTGACGGTTCTAGAAAAAAGCGGAAAGATTTTTGTTTGAGGTATTTTACTTTTAAGGAAACTGAGGTGATGTTTCCCTTATTTTATTCAAAATTTTATATCTGAGTTAGCGTTAACAGTAAGATTTGCATTGTATTTATTGTAATTTTATTTTACTAAAAATTTGTTTAATTAAGGCCCTTACGTGGGTTCGTTCGGCGATAGTAGCTCTTATGATTTCCATATATGTAGCTTCAGGAAAATTCCGCCCTTTCTATATGCCCGACCTCTACCCTGTTCGTTCTAACTAATTTTCTGTTATTTTGTTTTCCTTTACATATCTTTATTTTTATCTTTATACTCTATCGATAACAAAATCGGTGGTAACATCCATCAAAATATCGATAACAAAACCGATAAAAATATCGATAACAAATTCGATAAAAATATAGATGGCAAAGTCGGTAAAAATATTGATAACAAAGTGGTTAAATTATCGATAAAAAATGGATAAAAAAATCGGCAACAAAACCGATAAAAGTATCGATAACAAATTCAATAAAAATATAGATGGCAAAATCTATAAAAATACTGATAACAAATCGTTCTAAATAATATTGGTTTGGAGAGTATTTCTTAAATATTACTTTAATTTGTTGAAAGAATGGGTCGTTTACTTATTTAACCGGTAAACGCAAATAAAAATAAAAATTCTTTACCCGGATTATCTTCTGATTTCCTACCACTGCATGTGACTATTGCTTTGCATACACAATCGTTAGTATATGCTATCTGCGTAGTTACAAACAAATGAAAAAGTTTTTGAAAATCCATTAACACATTTCCGCTTAAAATAATAGTTCGAACATTAATCTTATAAATAAGTACACAAGTGTAAATATTTAGTTAACCTCAAATTCGCAGAAATAGCAGCAAAGTAAAATTAAATTAATTCATGTTACTTAAACTTTAAACAGATTGTTTAATGCAATAATTCGTATTCGATTTCAGTTGTACAACAATACGCTTTTGGGATAGCTGAAGCCAATTAAACTATTGCATGACAACCAGTAGTAGTTACAGCAAACAAAAAAGGATAAACTCGTGATAACTGACAAAAAATTACAAAAAAAAAGATTAAAATAAATGAATCAAATCTTATTATTTTGTGAACACGAAATCAGATACCAACGCCGAAACACACAAACAAAAAAAAAACGAGTTATTGCAGTGGGTTTTAAAATCTCGCTTTGTGTGGTACTTTTTAGGCACAATAAAAAAATATAAAATCACGCCGATGGAAAGCTCTAAATGTGTTTCAAATTAAAGAATTTGTGTCTCGTCTGTAGTACATACTTAGCTAAATTGCATGAGATCAAACAATTTGACCTGTATGCATTTTTGTTAAAAGTAAACTTTAAATTTATAATTAAAGGGCTTCAAGCTACAAGTATTTGTACAAAAACTTTGTAGCTCAAAGCATAAGCTTCATATTTCCTGGCTAGTTCATTTTTTTCGAAAAAGTGCTATAGGGCATGTTGTAATTTGTTTGTATACAGGGTGAAAACAATGGACTTTTTATTGAGTAGTGAACAGAATATATTTCAATTGTCGCTACAACCAATAGACTTGTGAAATTTCAAATTCACTTTTATTTATTTTTTTTTATTGACGTTTCTCATTTGTGAATGAAATTTCTTAAAAGGTCGAGCAAGCTGCCCTGCAATAAGAATTTTCATGAATATATTTCGGTCCACATTGAAAGTAATTAGCCATCAAATTAAATTTATGAGTGACAAGTAAGTCTTAAAAGGGTAGGTGTTGGTACTAATTAGAGTTTTTAAATTTTGACCTAGACATTGGCATTGCCATTCCATTCAAATAAGAGCTAACCCCTTACTTTCTGGAACTGAAGTCCAAACGGAATACACATTTTATGTGTTTCAGTGAGTTATTTAATGTTTAACTGGCACTTAAATCAATTTCTCCTATTAGTTTTTAAATTAACTTCGTAATCACCAATTGAAAACCTAAATGATCACCACGAGTCGACATGGCGTATGAGTGACAGTTGCAATCGGTTATATCTCTGCGGCAGATATGTCAAAAGCAAAAATTAATTTACACAGAGGCCATACAACATTTATACATTTACATTCATAGTACATATGTATGTATATAACTATGTACATGTTTTGTATGTATGTAAATGGCACCACTTTTCAAATGTAACAACAGCCGCCAGTCATTTTGCAAATTGAAGGTTACGCCCATTAATTGTGTCGAGCGAATTGATGCTGATGATAGCGAAAAACACACTCGCTGCCTACAAATGCAATGCTCTGTTTATAGTCTAATTAATTAAGCGCTTGTATAGGGTACGTATGTATGAGGTGAAAGTGTGTGTGCTTTTATGCTTGTCATTAAAACGCGTGACATTGATGCCTTGATAATAAATTTACGATTGCTCATAAACTGCCAACGAGTAGACGTTTGAGAATGACAAGTAAAAAAAAAATAACTGAAAAAATATGAAATAAGACAAAAATTGAATTGATAGGAGGAAAAAAATTCAGTAAAAGTAAAAATATTTTTATCCAGAAAAGAAGTGAGATAAATATTTTTGTAGGAAAAAGTAAACAGAAAGAGACGAGACGTAGCTAAGGCTTCCTTTTATCATATATTGAAAAATAATAATAAAAAAAAATCAAAATGAAAACAAAAGTATCAAGAAAATAACCTAAGCAAAAAAAGTCTGAAGCGGCGGCAACGACATACATAAGTAAATCAAGAGCTATGACAAACAGCAGTTTCCATCGAATAAGCGCACATTTGCGAAAATCATGCATAAAGAACCAATACCAATATGTTCACGAACCTCCTTTATTCTGCCATATTTGCCTCAAACTGCTTCAGATTTTATGCGCGTCACTGCTTGTATGGCCTTAGCACGACCATGCAGCAGTGACACCACACCACTTTGCGTTTTCAATTTGTCGTAAAGTTAAGCGAATTTATTGTCATAAATTAAGGACTCGACAGCAACAAATAGCCGAGCAACGCAGCATCGAATACCAACAGTGTACAACAGTGTGTCATTAAGTAGAGGAATTTACGCAAGGCTGAGGCTGAAGGAGAGCCACAGCAAGCACGTACGCGACAGGAGCTAAAATGTTTCAGATTGCTCTCACTAGCATTATATGTACATATGTACATATGTATGTATCTAGAATATATACTTTAAGTGCTGGCATATGTTTGTCATTTGTTTTGCGACTTAAATTGGTAAACAAGTTAAGAGCTGGATGCGGTGTTGTTGCGATATATTTTATATACTTTTTTTTTTTAATTTTTTTTTGCTGTTTTTGCCTCAGCTTGCTTGGCATCTTATAATCAAATTCGATATTTGGCTTATATTTACTAGTCTCCACTCTTTTCGGCGCTTGTTTGCTACTTGCATGAAAATTTCATCACGAGTACATGAACATTTATTTATGTATGCATATTAGACTGGGTAGCGAAAAAATGTTTGTTTGAGGTCATACAATTTTTTGTCCTAAAAACAGTTAAAATTTTAATTTTTTCCTATATTTTTTCATTCATAGTCGAGTTAAAAGTGTTACATATCATACTAAGCATCTTAAGATCCCGACCTGGAGTACCTCCGTAGTGATAGGGAAGTAGTGGAACAGATTTTGGATCACCTGAGACTTTTGGTATTTAATTTGTGTACAATATTACAACACTCAACACCAAAAACCATGTGTTTAAGTAGCTTCTTCCCAGAAATAGTTTCGCCAATGCCATAGCGTACGAGTCTGGCATTTCAACTTGTTATAACTTTTTTGTTTATTAATTTGTACATAGTATCCAGTTCTTAGCGGCAGAGTGGTAGCATACGGCGACGATATTGTCACAGGAAGACATTTAGGTTAACGCTAGGGAAATGGACAAGGTTCAACGACTGCTTTTTACTGACGAAAGGAGGCATGAATACGCGCTACTAACAATTTCTTTCGATGGATCTCTGGATCTTACAACCGTCTTCCTCCCATCCACTCGCACTTCCAACGTTAAGTTCAAGACCTGTGTTTCCTGAAGGTAGGAATGGTCATTATATAGAGCTAGGGAAAAGAGGATCAATCCATGCTTACTTGGATGGGTCAAAACTCGGTAAAATAGTTGGGGTGTGGTTTTTGTGGCAACAATTAGATTAAACGTTCAACTTCCGTATTTCTGGGCGCACCCTGCAACAAATATGGCAGAAGCTGCATGAATGAGAACGAAGAAGGAAATATTCAACAGCTTCTCTGCCATTGCGCAGCTCTATAAAAATGGAGAGCAAAAGCTCTTGGCAGTTATTTCTTCGATGATCGCGATGACCTCAAAGCGATAGATGTTCGAAGACTATGCACTTTTTTACTAAGCACCAAGTAGTTTATAGGTGAACGGGGATACATGCAAACCTCCTGCCTGAATCTAAGTTTGTCCACATATGACTTTCGCCCAATTCAATCTAAACTATGCAACTCAATAAAAAATCAACAATGCAATTAAAAATTCCTCGAGAAAAGAAAAGTAAATCAAGAAATTTTGCAGCAACACACATTCGGTTTTCTAGTGATAGCGATAATGAAAAATTTTCTCGAGATTTTTGTTTAGAGCTGAAAACTAAGATTTACTGTTACGCTGCTGCCTACTATAATATTAAATTTTACAAATATTAATGTTGTATTTAGTTGGGTAGAATTTGACTTATTTCGAATTTAGTAGGCGAAGGAGGTACTCTAGGTCGGAAGGATCTTAGAAAAATGTTTAGCACTTAAAAATAACTTTTTAACGATACATCACACTTTGAAATCCAATAATAAATAAAACGTAACGAAGAAATTTTAATTTCGGTTTTTTTTTGGGACTCGCAAAGAACGAAAATTTGTGTAACTACGACGAACTCCTTTCAAGGTAGAATTTCAAACAAGGGAGAAGGCCTTATTGCAAACTTACTTTCTTTTGTTTTTTATATGGGAACCAACCCGCTCTAATGTACATACCATATATACTTGTGGAAGTAAATGTTGGCAGCTCAAAGGAAAAACAGTCATAAATACTAAAAATATACAGATTTATTAACACTGCATGTGTTCGAACACAAATAAGTCTCCTGAATGTATTATTGCTTCGCCTTCACCGGCGCTCTCTTCTCTTCTTATTTTTCGCTTTCTGTTTTCGGCTTTCAGCTTTTACTTAAATGAAAATATATGTCGCCTGTCTGTAGCATATCAACCAACATGGGAATTAGGATTAGCAGTACATGCGCATTAAGTTCGATATACATAGTAATGTAGCGAGAAATTGGCACTCTGGCAGGAGACAAACAAAGTCAATTGTTTTGTTTTTGTTTTCGGTTGTGTGGGTAAATGACAAAAAAACAAAATGTTATAAATGAAACACTTGAGATTCAGTTATGCAGCTATTTTTGAAAACAAAGACACGAGTAAATTGGCACACAGACAGCATACAGGAAAGTGTGGTTTTAAGTGCTTAGTGGGCTATAAGATAATAATAAAATATTTGTAGATTACATTAATTTTGGTATGTATTTGGTATTTATGATACAATATATTTATGTACGCGTATCTTTTCTCTAGGAAATACTAAACTTTAATATTAAATATCAAACTTAGCCAAATATTTTTTAAGTCCGAAATAAAAGTCATTTCCTGATTATAAACAAACCGCTTATCCAAATGGAAAAAAATGGTACCAAATGAAAGAGGACTGAAAAAGCCTTTACACAGAAATAACGAAAGAAAGTTACGACCTCTATTTATATATTTTTTAAAAGTTAATGCAAAAAAAAGTTAAAGCTAACTATTTTATCCTCTTTCATTTGATACGAAACTTGTTTAATTTGGATAAGCGGTTTGTTTATTACTAGGATAGGACTTCTATTTCGACCTTAGAAAATATTTGGCCAAATGTTTACCTGTGGAAAAGAATAACTGGAGCAGATTAACTACCTGAGGACAATATAATTTCCACTGACACTGTCGCAGCAAGCCGACAGGTCACTGCTTTCTGGAACCGAGTGAGGCTAGGAGCCAAGGAAACTTTGGAACACCTTGGTTTTGTTCGAGCACGAACGAAATACCCACGACCCACTCAGTTAAGTGAACAACAGGATCTCCAAAGTGGGACTTCAAGTGCTTCGTTAAAAGTGTTGGCATTTTAAATGATGTCTCCCATAAGTAAGACTAAGATTCGCTCTCACCAAAAGGGTCTATGTGTGGTGCGTAGATAACCAGATTAACCAAACCTAAGTATTTACCAGACAAAAAAGTATTAAAATATGTAAAATTTAAAGTGAGATATTTAAGAAAAAAAAAAAAATTATTTATTCATCTAAATTACAAAAGGTCCTCAAAAATTGCGATTAATTGTAAAGAATTCCACTGACAAAACTTTTGAAAAACTAAATCAAAAATTATTTTAATATAATTAAAAAAAAAAGTTTTAATATATAATTTAAAAAAAGTTTGCTAAGATTATAAAAATTCATGACATAAAAATTTTTGGAAGTAATTATGCTTAAGCTGTTGAAAAAATTTAAATTTAATTTGCATTTTTTCTTTGTTTTTTTATATGTTTTCCACAACAATGTAAATTATTGCAGTTTTAAAAAAATAGCGCATAACCAGTTTGGAGACAAAGTAAATTTGAGAAGCGATGGAAGTAATTCGTTCCAAGATTAATCACTTTTCTTTGCCTATCGCAAGAATAATTAAACATCTAGATACATACGCGAATTCCATTTGTGTTAATTTTGAAGCTACGTAGTTTTAGGCAACCATAAACATACACACACTCCTTTTCTGCTATTCTGCTATAAAAAGAGGCCTTACCACTTCCATTAATTCCAAAATGCGCCTATTTCCCAAAAATACCGCAAAAAAACCCCTTTGATTAATAGTTTGAAGTAGTGGCCTGCAAACTAAAGCCGCTTGGCTAAGGTCTATTCAACCATTTTTGAGGCTCACTTTTTTGCTGTTACTCATACGACTAGTTGACCTAATTACATGTCGTACCATCGCATATGTACACTGAGAAAGAATTAGTTACAGCAGCTAAATATATTTTGCTCAACGCATGATTTGGTGATAGTTACAAAATCATGTGCTCAGGGAAATATGTTTAGCTGATTTTTTTTCTGGGTGTAAGTCCTTGTAGGCCGATGTGTGGTAAATGAAAAATGGCGCGAAAAGTCAGAAAGTCAGAAATGCTTTGAAGTACACTCAAAACTTGAATCAAAAAAAGAAAATTTATTTTTGAGCTGCTGCAAAAGAAGAACATATAAATGAAAAAGAGCGGAAAGCGGGCACACAGTAAGAGCCTTTAATGCAGTAAGCGACTATGATTTTACATAAATTCTTTTTTTTTTTTTGTATAAAGAGTTAGTCCATGGTTGTTGAAATAATTTGAAGCTTTGTAAAATGGTTCATATTTAACTGTAAAATTCTCAGATTCTGTTTTTTTTTTTATTATAGCTTTGCAGTATCTATATGTATGTATGAGTATAAAGATAAATGCATTAAACAACTTCAGCAGCGTTGTTCGACCTTTCTGCATCCACAATTATTGCTTTATAGCCTTCTGTCAAATTGTCATTATTGCGGAATTTTTCTGTATTCTTATACATATGTGCATTAGTGAGCGTCACTCCCCATACAAAACAAAAATGTGACTATTTTTCCCTCGAAAATATAAAACTTTTTTAAGACTTGCCTCAAATTATGTCGGAAAATTACTAAGATTATGTGACCTGGACCTATTTGAAAATACCTTCAAAAGTCTAGTCTTTTTCTAAAACAGAATTTGTTTTAAAAAATATTTTTTCCTAAAAAATTGCATCAGATAATAGAAAAGCTTAAGCTTTAAAGGTCTGCATAAAAATGTTTAAAAACTGCATTAACGGAATCACGGTAGTGAGAGTTTTGGGGTTATTTTCCAAACATTTGAGCTCACATAAATTTCAACAGTTGACGAATTACTTTGACGGAAATCTTAAATCTTAATCAATTTCTTAATTGAGTCGAAAAAAGCACAAGTGTTTTTTAGGTGACTGGTGACGCACCCTAATGTACATAGTGCATATATGAAACCAGACTCACCTGTGCACATATGCGTTGTTAGTGTTTGGCTATAGTCGGTTATATTTGATTGCAACTGGCATTTTTATTATCTCAACTGGTCACAACGCAGCTCAGACAATTCATTTTCGTTGCGCATGCTGTGTGCTTAAATATATGTATGTAGCTATACAACCATTATAACATACATTAAATTCATTGCATTTTATTAATGCACTCGCACAGAATTTTAAGCCATCCTTTACATGTTTCTGCAGTTGCAATGCACAAATTAATTGAATTGTTATCCGCTCAATGCAATTTCAAGTGGCTTTTATTGCTCCAAATTGATGAATTTCGCTTCCTTTCATGGCAAACATGTACAATAAACTGCGAGTGCACTAAATTACATACTAGTGCACTAATTTTCATCAAGCAAACATTGAGCGCTTGTGTAGCTTGCAGTCTATTCTACAATATTTATACTTTTTCAAAAGCGACCAGAGAGTTTTCCGTTTAAATCAATTTGCAAAGATTTCGTGTTTATATTTATCGAAAAAATATTTATTCGTATTTAAAATTAATTTATAAAAAGTAGGAACAGTGCCTTTCATCAGCATCAGCTAATTTAACAGTAGGCCTCGTATGATCGGTAAGTAAATGACCTTACTCCTCTTCATCTGATACTTAGTTATATTGGACTAAAGTTTCAATACAATTTTATTGGCTTTATTTTTTCTGGTCAAAAGAGGGGGAATTGTCATGGAAAAAATACATAATTTTTTTACTGATGAAGGTGGCTTACTAAAAAATTTCAAATAGATTTTAAGACAACAAACCAAATTGAGCACGGCTATATTTGCGAATAGCCAGCGGCTATGGAATCTTATGCAGTGATCTGGGCCCTTCCTGAGGTACTCCGTTAAAACTTTCTATACCAGAACTGGAGCTAACTAGCAACTTAAGAATATTATTCTGTTTAGGGTACAATGACAATGGCCTTTCATTCAAAGATATTGGCAAAAGGTTCAGCTATATATATTGAGGCTGAACTAACGAGGGTACAAGGTGGTGTTTGAGACAAAGCAGCATATCTAGTAGGGCCAGGCGTAGCATGAACTTTCACTTACCTGCGGTATATTATATAATTAAAAGGTTCATGAAAACAGCTAATGAAAGACAAGCACCTGCAAACAGCTAAGAAATTGTGTAGTAAAGTTTCTTTTCAAAAGAAGGAGTAGGATACAAGCTCATATAAAATTGATACCGGCGCACAATCCATGGGCGCAACATGTGGCCACTACGGGTATTCATCAAAGATTACAAAGGGGTAATGAATCTTAAGCCCATCTATTTTTCCTTCCCATTCACTATAACTTAAGTCAAATTTTTTTCAGACTCATGGCTATTTTAATGTGATATTGTGCCTCGGGTAATTACAGGATGCATGTATAGGCAGATGTTAAAAGATCGTATAAAAGTCGATAGCGCATAAATAATCGACTAGATCGTCACGTCTGCAATGAATAAACAAACCCTTGGTAAGGAACTTTTCTAAGCCGTGAATCCTTATGGTCAGATGGGCCACAACACCTCATCTGAAGAAGAAAAAAACGTTAGATCGATTGCGCAACACTTGGAGATCAAGAACTCTGGTAAAATCCTTGCTGATCTTCGCGACTGAGGGAAAACCCTACTAAGATCTGATCGAATTGAAATGATTATAGCAAGAAATAAGTGTTAAGAGGCAGGCTAAAATAAACAAACATACACGTCGATGGAGTAAAAATTCTGAGGGCAAATATGCCGAACATCTGCAATCGAAACTAAAGCACAGGGTACTACTCAGGGCAAATACAGAGAAATATGCCTGGCCACATATAAAGCGATTGGCCGACCGAACCATGGGCCAGCAGCTCATCCAAAGTGGCGAAAATATGAAGAAATTGATAGATTTTAATAAGACTTCGGGGTAGCTTATTACGAATATGAAGTCAGATTTTGAAAATTCATAATTACAAACCCAATATGGCGGATGATTAAAAAATAAATTACTAGATTTTATGAAACTTTTTATTGGGAGGTTCTTGGGGTTGCTATTTACAAATCTGAAGTTTGTTTTGGAAAATCTGAAATGGTGGAGAATATATGGCGGACGAATCACAAAACGAACTCCTCGATGTGGAGCTTCCAGTCAAAAAAGAAGAAATACGAAATACTTAAAAGATATACGCGCAGGAAAAAATAAAGAAAAAAATAATAATTAAATAAAATTAAGTAATTCAAAAAAGTATAAAGGGGTCCAAATATAACCCTGAAACCTCAACGTGATGGTCGCAAGTTAACTGCAGGCTTTACGGTAAAAACTCGGATTCATTATAAAGTACTTAAAAAACTCCCTTTAATCGGGTAATATAAAAATTTAATATATTCGCTTGCCATATTGGATTCATTATTTTGTATTTGGATAACTAACATGTGTATCAGATTGCGATGAGCAGGTCCAGAATCCAATAAAATGTTTATGAAATTTAACTTAAAACATTGATTGTCCTACGAGGATATGGTGAAGTTGCTCTTCTCCTGCCGTTACTTATGTTACCAAATAGACAAATCGGCACAGAGAAGGTTTTGAACTAGAATGAAAGTATGTGTTTTAAGAAGTTAAGTTCCAAATGGGACAAGAGAATCTGCTCTCAAATCTTCCAACTTAACCATGATTTATAAACGCTCAGGCTTATCAACTAAATCCCTAGTTAGAGACAAATTCGAGCTTTGCTGTAAGCACAATGTTCAGGAACATTTTTTTTTTGTCGAGGCTAAACTTAGCACAAATATTTTGAGCAAAGCAAACCTTTTTATCTTCAGTATATATTTTTTTGTTTCACTCTCATAAAAAGGGACTAAATATAAAAAAAATTAAACTAATGTATACGCTTTTCACTTTTAATTATAATTGCTCCATTTTCGCTATATTAGCACTGAATTACTAACTTTCTATATAAATTGCTGCTCACAAATTAGCGCGCATTTAATGCCATTTGCCAGCGGCCCGACTTCTCAAACTAACATTGTTCCTCGCAGGCTCAGAACTTTATTTTATTGCCAGTTTTTGTTTGTTAACCTCTTTTTATTTATTGAATGTTTTAATGCTCATTCTTATGCCTTCCTATCTTTCATTGTTTTAACTTTTACTCCCTTTGGCATCATTCACTGTGCAGCAATCGCAATTTAACAACTAGTCCATGTGCCAATATTCTTCCAGCAACATCCTGCGATAATTTTTAATGGCTCACCAAATGGTGGTCAGTGCAAGTAGTTACACATTTATCAGACTTTGCACTGGCGAGAAAGCCATATTTCCAATTCAGCGCATTTGGTTGCGTGTGTGTGTGTGTGTCGAAAGATGTTCACAGTAGTAAAGATTTCAATGGTGACTTATTGGCCAGGGCCCAGGCCAAAGGCATAAAATGCATTCACTGGCGGCAAAGTAGAAGTGAGCGCATGCATTCAATTCGTGAATTTATATGTATATATAGGGGTGCTCCTTAAATGTAAGAAGCAAAACGTCGATGCTAATATAGTCGAAGATATTACATATAAATTTCGGTGCCGATTGGTGACGGTTAAGGCGTGTCGCAGGGGGGGCAAAGTTCACATACCTCTATGGAGACTCAAAAAATTAAAATAATTTTTTTTTAATCTAATACCAAAAATCGGCACTAATTTCGTCGAAGATATCATATATAAATTTTGGGCGCGATTGGAGTCGGTTAATGCGTGTCGCACAGGGGTCAAAGTTCTGATTACTCTATGAAAGCGTCTTAACCGACTGCAATCGGGACCAAAATTTATATGTGATATCTTTGACTATAGTAGTATTGATTTTGGATATTAGATGAAAAAAAAATATTTTTAACTTTGTGAGTCTCTAAAGAGGCATTTGAACTTTGCGCCCTGTGCGACACATCATAAACGTCTCTAATGGGGCCCAACATGTACATATATGTAATATCTTCTACTGTCGTAGCATCGATGTAGGGCTTAGGAAATCGGATGTAAAAATTTGCTTTCTATATTTAAGTACCAGCCTAATGTACATGCATATGTCATACATACATACATTTATATAGATTACGAATTGAGAAGTTTCAGTGTCGTGCTTAAATTAAAGGTAAATTTAAAGTAGAAACTATTTCAGTGCATTATTCACTTAACTCCTTACTTAATTAAGAGTGCTCCAGCTATTGCAACGAAATAATCACAAACAAAAAATGTCTATCTTTTTGTTTATACATTCTCACATACATACCTAAATACATACTTCAAATCCCATTTCACTCCACGCATTCAAATCAAAATCAATTAGCCACTGATTCTATGTTCTATCCATGCAATCATGCGTCCCTATAACTTCAAAGAAAAAAAAAAAAAAAAAAAA
>NW_016159417.1:13548-29670 GCF_001687245.7 Rhagoletis zephyria | reverse complement strand
AAATACGTCATGCACTCTCAACGCCCAAGCACACATCACTCAATGATCCTGCGTACGTGTGTACTTTTAATACCACTACATATAAAGTTGCATATTTTATTTTATTGCGCCACTTCATTTCGCATCGTCACTCGCTTTATCGCTCCCAGCAGAATTTCAACTTTATTTGTCACAACGCGCCAAACAAAAACGCAAAAATATTCTGCGAAAAAGTCATTTAATTAAATTTCATGTCATGTTTTTCCAAAAGTTGCGCCACGAGCTGCCGTTTGTACCCTTAGCGCCAGCAAACCATCAGACCATCGGACCACCAGCACCACCAGCAGTGCCAACTTTAGGTACACAAAATTTTTGTTTTCTTGTCAGTTCAAAATTAATTTACTGGCTTGCTGCAAAAGCGTACAAAATCAACACGCGCTGCCACCGTTGCTGATTTTGTTGTTGCGCCCTTCCTAGAAAGAAAAAACTCGCACACTAGCACAAAATGCGCTCGCGCCACACTCACCGCAGCCAGCCCTCGGCGGTTTGTTGATCCTAGCTGCTTTGTTCAGCTGGTGTTGACAGCAAAAATATACTTATGACCATCAGCGCATATTCATACATACACACGTTCATATGCAAGTAAGTATTTAAGTACATATGTACTAAGTATAATTTGGTTGTACTCATTTAATTTCATTAATCACAAAATTCGCACATCCTTTGTGTGGCAAAACAACGACTCTCGTTTACAGCAATACTTTTTATGCGGATGTAATGTGTCCCAAAAGGGACAGCAGCATATTGTTAGAATTTATTAATTGTCAGCTTGAAATAATATTGCGATTAATTTTTGCTCATTTTGTGGTTTAAGCCGCACTGAATATTTATGTATTTATATGGAGATCTGCTATGCGACTTTGGGCAGATAAATGTGCGCTTATGCCGTAATATTACGAAAATACTTTTAAGTGAGTTCAGAAAGAAATGTTTTTTGTAAGCATGCTGGTCCTCGCTCCATAAAAAAAAAATCGGCAGGGTTTGAATCTGTTACATAACAAAATTTTTATTTTTAGGTCGTTACAAAATGATTGTTTTTTATTTTTTATTTTTTCGATCAAGAATAATCGTTAAATTTGGATTTTTTTTGGTCAAATTTAATCGTTAATTTGCGATTTTTCATTTCAACCAAAAATTATATGTAGTTAATTTGGAATTGAATTTTTTCGGTGAGTTTTATCCATTATAATGGAGACTGCGTTCTTGTGACCGTTTCAAACCATTTATAACCTTAAAAATTAAATCAGAAAATAACGGTTATAATGTGATCGCAAAAAATAAAAATCAAAAATAACGATCCGAAATTAAGCGGAAACAAAAATTCCATAATGACGAATCTAACTTTCCACAGATAAATTTACAAAAATAGCCAAACTTAATTACTGTTTGTAAAGCCTTTCAAAATTTAGGTTACCAACATAAGCAGCGTTGGAAAAATTGTTAAAAATATCAAATTGAACACACATACATACATAAAAGTTGCTTTCCTATAAAATTTTGCAGCAGTTATTAAAATTTCAACAGCTGTATGACATCAATGTATGCCTCCATGTATCAAAAATTATGAAAAAAACAACAACCACAACACATCGCAACTCACCTCAAAGTCCATCAACATAAAATGTCAATTTGGCGACAGAGCGCGTAGGTGGTATGTATGTATGTATGTAATAGTAATAAATTTATGGAATGCTTTTGAACATACATAGTACGTACATAAGTGGTAACTATATGCTTCCACACCTTTCTATCAGCAATAAAGCGCACACGGTTCATAAGGCAAATATGTAAGTTCATAAATAAATTTATGACTGACCCAAATTCTCAGTAATGCAAAAGGTAATGCGAGTATGCAGTGCGCGAAATATTTTTGGACATGATGAGAGTATGGAGATAGACAACAATGATACCTTAATTTTGCGTTGAAAAATATTATTAAAATTTTCTTTTTTCATGTTTTTTAAATTAAGTTTATTTTTAACGCTATAATAATACATGTATATGTATGTATGTATCCCGGTTTGATAAACGGCCTTTCGTTTCATTCTAGTGACTTCTTATTTCCGTCAGTTTAGTATTAAAGAATTGCACCACTTACATACCGTCAGCTAAGGGTGAAAAGTTGCCAAGTCCATTTTTTGAAATTGTTCAGCAGAGACGAAAACTCGAAACTAAATTTTGAAAAAATGGACTTGCCACCTTTTCACCTTTAAGTAGCGTTTTATTTTTGTCAATAAATTTCAAAAGCCTATTTTAAGCCCTTCTAAACATTAAGCGAGTTAAAACCAAAGCGAACCGTAATTGAAGGGGAAGAAGTCGGGCCTTACGGTGCATGAATAAATAAGTTTTAGCTAGCCTTTCTCGATTTTCCTCGCATCATGAAAGTTGTGACTAGCTTAGCGATTTCATGGTGTGGAAGACAACGCCTTTCTTTTTAATTAATTCTAGCCATTTTTGAATCGCCTGCTTTAATTGCCTTAGCTGTCGACACTAAAGAGTCAAACGCTGGATTTGATCAGCTTGCAATGAACAATTCGGTTTATTCCAATAAAACTAGAAACTTAAAGTACCTTCTTTCATCCTCTCAGGGTTTTGATATTATTGTCACATGTTTTTATATTATTGTCACATGTGATACAATTTTCACTTCGGGGTTGAGACTCAGAGTTGCTTTTGGCATCAAGCTAAATTCTGAACTTTAATTAATTTCAATAATTTCATTGGCTTCAGCAATGACAGCCCAACCAGGGCGAGTTTCGTACTTATTATCGAAACTTCCTTAACAAAAAAATATTAATATATTGCTAATTTTTAAACTGCGAGGCCGATCACTTTCTTCAGATCTCGCATAATAAATCGATGGCTGAGTGGAAGATCGACCCACCTCGACAGCCAGTTCAAAAACGCCTTATCTCAGAAAATTTTTCAACAACGCCCTATTTCAGAATTTGGTTGAACAACGCCCTGTTTTATGATTTGATTTATTTGAAGATATTTCGATATCGCGTCTCTTTTGAACTTAGCCAAATGTACTATAAAGTCACACCATAAACGCGATTGGTTTTTTTTTTAAAGCTGCCTTAAATTTAAAGCAGTTATGAGTTATTCAAACATGATCCTTGTATTAAAAAAAAAAAAAAAACAAATAATCAGAACAAAGTATGTGTATGAATTGGTATATAAAATAGCGAAAAATCAACTACAAAGCCTCAGAGGTACGAAGCTGCATACAATTAATTGAAATTAAATGCTAGATCAAAGTAACCTTCTTACGCAGCCGCTGCATATGCACATATGTATGTATTTATTTTTGTGAAAGGAGTTCATTTGCACGCTTTATACCAGTGTGTATGTATCTTCGTATATATGTAAACCTTTGCCGTCACAATGCACCCACACACACATTCTTATATTTTCTTGCTTTTCAACTCCCTATGCGCTACTGTAATATCCGCCTTCAGGATATGTTGCAATTGTTCACACATCCTTCGTGCCATATAAAGAGACCCCATTTCGCCTGCTGCGCCTCAGCGACTCGACCTACTACTGCATATTTAGAATAGTAATAGTAACAACAAAGCCTAAATATGAACCACAGCCGCAGAGTGTCGGTTGAGGAAAATAAATTTCCGTAATGTATAACGGTCAAAAGCGAGAAGCGACGATGTACCCATACGAGTGCTCATACTCATTCAGCGTACAGTTGGGTAGTATTTCGGCGGAAAAAAATTAAATTTTTTGAATATTCAAATTTTATATTTGAATGGTTTAGCCTAACAAAGTGATATTTGAATAAATAAAAAATGCCTTATAACTTTTTTGTACGAAATTGGCAGTTTTATAAAACAAAATCAACAAAAGGCAGAAAAATTTTATTCATCTAACACTGATTAAGATTTTCGTTCACTTAAACAATGTGTAATAATGGCATTTATGGTATTTTTAAGGCATTTTGAGGTTAGGTTTGTATGGATGTGGCGAGCTTTGAAATACACCGGCCACGCCCAATTTTTTAGGATTCACACATTACGTCATTGAAAATATATGCACAAAGTTTCGGAGTCATATATTCATCGGTGCACTCTTTATGGAATTTTTAAAACGTTTTTAAGGTTAGGTTTATATGGCAGGTATACTTTAAAATAAATGAAATACGCCAATTTGCCGTTTTTTCTTGGTTTAAGTTAATCAATGTTACATACGGAAAATTGAGGTTCTACGCCGATTCCTTTTAATTGTATCCAAAAAATTTATGCTGCTGTACCACTGTGCAGCGAAAGCCCTGTGGGCGCAAATATGCACAGCGCTGCCATTTAACATTTGTCCGTCGTCATTTCCGTTTGCCTCTTTTTAACAGCATTTTGCCGCTTTTTTACTACATACTACTTTTTCTATGAATTTACTTTTTGCGTGCAATTTTCTAAAGTGCTCTTGCCTAACACAGCAGTGTATGCACTGCCTGCCTAGCTCCGCTTTTTCACTTGCAACCCGACAAGGGAGTTCACAAAGTGCACCAGTAAAATTTCTAAGGAAATGAGAGCATAAGCATTTACGACAGCAACCAACATCTATCTACGAACATGAACGACGATGGCAGTCGCAAGATTTGCGGTTAAATTTAAGGCAATTCACTGGGTCAGTTTGTGGTTGTACATAGTTGCGGTTGTGGTTGGTGGTGGTGGGTACTTTGTTACCGCTTGGCAGTCGTAACATTTCAAATTGGCTGTCGATTAATAACCTGTATACATAGTTAGTTAGGACATATCGGTAATGGCATGCCATATGAACACCTATAAACAACTATATATACTCAACACCCTTAGGATATGTGACAACATGCGTTCGCCATTAAATCATTTTAGTACACCTAACTTTTTTTTATTTGTTGTATAAATTTCTATATTTCCTTTTTCTGTTCTACCTCTACATATGTATGTATGTATGTGCGTTCAGTTGTGGCGTATTTTGTTCTATTCGCTGCTATTGGCTATCAACTGTCATGAAGTTGACAACAACAATAAATAAATAAGCAACATACATAAATAAAAGTTGAGTTATGTTAGCTTTCAAATGGCTTTGCTCGTGTTCTACAACATACCGGATTGCAAGCTATTAAATGGTGGCAGATGTGTACAATATACATGATAAGTACTATGTAAAGAAAAATATGTGTGTATATTCTGAAATTGGTATGTGCAATCGGTGTCCACCTAAAATTGGAATTGGCTTCCACATACAATTTTGAGTTAGTTCATATAAAAATAGATATTTATGGAGGAGTTGAACATTTGAGGGCATTCTAAATACGGGTTCGAAAATTTTTTCGACATGATCGTTAATTATATGTGTCGTTGTTATATCCACAAAACCGTAGTGCTACGCAGAAAATTCTTTTTTTTTTATAAACTATTTAAAATCCTTTGTGTTTCGCCACAAAGGCATTACATTACAACCAAAGAGAATGCTTTAAAGCAGGGTTTCCGGTTTTTTTTTCCTTCGTTTCGCTCTAGCTCCGCTCCGGTATTTTATTTCGCTTCGAGCTCCGCTCTTGCTCCATTCCCGCTCACAATAGATTTTTTATTTTTATTTATTTATTAATTTAGGCGAAATTTTTTTGAAAATTTTCTTTTTGACGCAGAAATGGATCTAGATGCCCTAGGAACAATTCTGCATCCAAAAGAAAATTTAATGAACTGCCAAGTTAATTATATATGGAAATTTATTTAACACGGTCGTTTTCAGTGACAAACAAAAATATAATTTAAGTACATTTATTAACCGAAGCTTATGGACGTTATTATTGAAAAATTTTGGGGAAAAACAACAATAAAAATATTTAAAAATAAATACGAAATAAACAAAATAACAACAAAATATGGACGATTTTTCTTTAAGGAGTCAAGGAGCAAATGAATTTTTTTTGCTCTTTGCTCCAGCTTCGCTCCAGTTAAAATCCTTTGCTCTTTAGGTCCTTGCTCCTTTGCTCCGCTCCGCTCCGCTCCGAAGCCCTGCTTTAAAGTAAAAAAATTAGAAGAGCAGAACCCTCCTCTCACATAGGCCAATAATAGTCTCGATGTGATCCTTTGTAGAATTACCAATTCCTTTCAATGTTTTGTAATCACTCGGATACAAAACACTTTGCTCACTGGCAAAGTTCAAATTATAACAGAAGAAAGTAACTTTTATGATAAGTGCAGATAGGTTGTATGAATATAAGCCCTCGAAATGCTTTTTCCTCGAAAATGTACACATAATTTCCAATAGGTTCCCAATATATCAACTTCGGTCAACAATTCACCTAATCCGATACCTCTTTAAGCCAGTAAGCCACCAGTGTATCAAGTAAGCATTTAAGCTATCCAATATCCTTCAAATATACATGCCAAGTTATTTGTTATAGCCAATTTTAAGTTAAGTTTTTGACCTTTTTGTAAAGCTGAGCTGAGATGAGTCTCGGCATTGCAACGTCAGGCTTTAAATATCGAACTTCTCGCGACTCAGAAAACCTTTTATATTGGTGTTAGCAGCCATCTTGGTCAGAAATTGGTTATGATTTTGAAGAAGATGCTGTGAGCCAAGTTCTCATGGCTCCCGTTATGCATATGTATTCCAGCCTTTGTATTTTGGTGAGAGCCTTAACAATCTCCCATTGTGTAGTTTTTCTAGCACAGATAATTGTTCGATAAGTTACATGGGTCGTACCATAGACCCAATATCCTTACCTTAATATAGGGAAAGGCTCCATTGTTAGTGCCCTCTGTGAGTGCCAGGAGGAGGCACATCCTTCTAACCGAGGATAATCCATAATATCAGTATACAGTTTGCCAAACCATTTACTATCGTGAATGAAGCCGATATTTTCACCTCCGCTATCTCTCCCAAGCTATTGAAAAATCGTGATCCCAAAGGTCATTGGCTACGGCTGTGGTGTGTTCTTCAATCACTACATAACTAGACATAAATTAGCCCATGGAGACAAGGTAATTCTTATTGTTCCAACACATTAATGGCCATCATATCAATATCCTTTTGTGTTTCTACATTGATTGTAAGTAAATTTCTTTGTTTGTAATTTCATAGCTTTATTATTATATCCTTTCATATCCTTGCATGTACTTCAATCATAATATGCATCCTGCATGCATACAGCATTCTCCAAGCTTATTGCTTCAAATATAAATTATTTATATCTTTTCATCAACGAGGGATTAAATGAAGTAAAAATAAATTGAACAGAAGGACATCAGAGAAGGTTTGTGTAAAATAATTCATTGGAATTTCTTCCAATGCGGGCGCAATGGCCACCTGTCAGTTCAACAGGTTTGTAATGAAAGATGCATATGTATCCATTGATGTGATAACAAATATAAGGTGGGTTTGTAAGAACATATTTGCTGTGGTCACAAACCATAACCGCCTGAGTCGAGTTACGAAAAAAATCGAATTACATACATATGTACATATATAGTTAGATGTGGCTAAATATTTAAAAAGTTTTATAACGAAAATATTTTGATATGCATCTTCGAAAAGCTACCATTACGATGTCTAAAACGTGTTTAGTCGAATTGAAGTTTTCCGACTTAAGCGGTTATGACTTGCGGCCGCATATTTACTTATATCGTACTCATATATGTATGTATAAATGCACTTATCAAACTCCAACGCTACCTTCGCTAAAGTCCTTCAAGCTGTTTAAGGTTAACTTCCTAGAAATATATGTACGTGTGTATGTAGCTTTCATATGAAAAAATTATGTCGCCAGCTCTTCAGACACATTTCATGAATGCATGTACTTTATTGTATTTTATTCCTACACGAACAATGTATAAACGTATGTATTTACTTGCACTACATGTCAACCAATATCATCTTGATTGCATTTAATAAATTCTGTTTGAGTTGCTCGAGTTCTGCAGTTGTCTAAAGAGCGAAATACACCACACAAGCGGTTTGACAAACCAAGCGAAATTTCCCTTTGCTTCAAGCCATTTGTGCTGTGTATGGGGGTGTTTGAAGGTTTGACGGCGGTTTGTCAAACCTTCAAACACCCCCATACACAGCACAAATGGCTTGAAGCAAAGGGAAATTTCGCTTGGTTTGTCAAACCGCTTGTGTGGTGTATTTCGCTCTTTATTCTCTTAGCCATTCATCCTCTTACATATTTAATAATTTATATTATATTCAACATTTCATTTGCCTCTATCTCTTCTTCCGTTATACGAGTGTCGCTGTATTTGCTGTCTTGTTCTATCTGCTCATTCAGTTGTTTAACTATTCTCGTTGTGTTCAATGTCATTAAGGTTGTTCGATGTCATGCTGGCCATGTCCTGTCGCAATTCTATTTTGTGCTGTGCTGCCGTCCAATGCCTGTCCTGTCATGTCTTGTTTCATTCTCCATTTTCATGCTGCAGCTGTGTCTGAATACTTTGTCCATTTGTTGATTCCCCAAAGTTTTGTCGTTTCAATAGATTGTAAAATGTTGAAGGTTTATGTATATCTCCACGTTAGGGTGTCGCAAATTTGTTTACCAAAATTTCAACTACATGCTCTATTAATAATGTACTTATGTAAAAAGTTTCACTGCTATAAAATGACGATAACTCGTGCCGACTTTGGTTAAGGAGTTGTGCTGAAGAAAAATATGCACTTTTGAGTTCTTAAGGATATTGAAGAATTTATTTTAAATCAATAACTCCTGTCAACTTCATTCGATGATTTGAGTTGGATGGAAAAAAGAAAATTGTCAGCCCGAGCATCCTATAAGGCTAAGGGAGCTGCTGAGATCGCTCGGTATCTAAATTACTCTGTTCGTGACTGGGATGCAGGGCTTTAGGCTGGCTGATCCTCGGTATGAGTCAGATGACACTTTCGATTTCTAGATGTAAAATTTTTCGAGCATGAAAAAAAAAATTGCCGCACGATTTGACAATCTCAGCATAAATTCTATGTCTAGGAATACCCTAGTGCAAGCGGCTGACTTGCATAATATTAATGATAGCGGTATAAACCGTTTATTTGCTATTAATGAATTCATATTTATATTCAGATATTCACCAGCATAACAAATACAAATAAATAATTTATTAAATCGTTCGGTTCGTGCTCATCAACAGCATCATTAGGATGCTGCCAACTGAGAGGTCATTGACATACCAAACGAATAGGGAAATATATTTTTTTTGTGAAGAAAATTCATGTATTTATATATGTACCTATATGCAGTGCTTAGAATTTCCGTTCGAAACCCCATAGCTGATTACTATGTAGTAGGGAAATCAAACCAACTAAATTTGTGGTTTTTTCTTGGTGTAATTGCGAAATTAATTAAAAATTATAAATATATAAACCTTAGAGAACTGTTTGGAGGAAAATAATTCTTGAATTATTCCTGCATGTCTTTATTATGGCAGGCCACCTTTTGGATTCTCTGGCTGGCTGAAGAGGTGCTGCACTTCAACTTAACGCCCAAATGTATGCATGTATTAGAATATTTACAGCTGCATACACAAATGTATATACAGTCGTATGTGTGATATACATACCTACAAACATACGTAAGAATATTTTCCAGACTGCTTCTGCATGCAATGGGAACAAGTGTTCGACTTCAGTGAAGTGCTTTTTTGCTTTGAACTATAGTCTTAACTTTTGAAAAGTCTGTTACGCGCAGCTGTCATATTGTTGCATACTTTTTGGCTGTTACTTTTGCATTTGGCACTGTGTTTGGAAATTAAATACAAGAAGCAAACGGGTTTGTCTGAGGAATGATAAAGAGGTAAGGTTTGAGTTAATAGAAAAACATGTTCGGGTGGATAGAAGGATGTCTCGAAAGTGTCATCTAGCTATATAAACTGATATATACACTGGTACACAGACGAGTCAAAGAAGGAGGGCAGAGCAGGAGGGGGTGTTTTTGGGCCTGGCAGCAAACTTTCTATTGCAATGTGTCTTTTAGAACTAGTTACTAGCAAATGTCTACTTTTGCCAGACTGAACCGTGAGAAGTGTTTAAAAGGCATGTTTCTATTTATCTTTTCACATAACCAGGCCGCCATAAGGGCCCTTTCCAATACGACTATCTCCTCCATTTTCGTCAAGGAGTGCTTTGATCCTAACCAATTCTTGGCAGCGAGGAACACGGTATTACTATGCTGGGCATCAGGACACTGCAGGTTCGTGGGTAACGAGTCCGCCAAGGAATCGGAAAGGTAAGACTCATTGACTTGTGGGGCCGGAACGGTTTTGTGGACTCAGTTGATCCACCTCGAGGCTTATAATAGAATCGTCGGTAAACTCAGACTGCAGTAAGTACTGGGGATAGGTAGGGCGCCTCAGATAGGCTAGACTTTTTGGTTATCCTTTCGTTAGGAAAGGTACACATCTTTTGAACAGAGCCTATATGAAGTTGCTTATTGGCTAGTCGACGGGCCGTGGTTGGTTGATTGGTTTAAGTAGATTGTCACATTGCCATTTGACAGCTTTAATGAATTTCAATGCACTCCGAAATATTCTGCAGAAATGGTTTGCCGACTGTCTTTAGCCTCATCCTTGGGAGTTGTCTTTAGAGCCTAGGTCATCGCAACTGTGACAGAACCTTTAAAGGCCAGTTCTATCCTTTCGGCATACACTCCAGCGGGCCAGTGTGCTGTGTACACTGCAGTAAATTTGTAGGCATCTTTTTTGCTCATTACTGAGAGAGCTTTGGTTTTAAGTGGATCGTACGACACCCAGAACTGCCGGGTAATTTTTGTCTTAATCTCCCTGAGCAAGGCATCTATGTCGACCACGTGGTGTACATTGAGTGCGGAGCCGCTCTTTGCTAGTCCCTGAATCCTTTTTAAGGTAATTTCTTATTGATCATAAATATTGGCCACCTCTCCTAAATTTATCCACTAGTTGAGATCTAACAGAGGTCTGGAAGAGAGTTAAGGTTAGGAATTCGTTTACTTAGAAACTTTAAGCTTTTATAAGGGAGGCTAATAACATCTTGGACCGTTTATTTATTTATTTAATCTATTAAACTTATTATTAAATTACAAATTTAAGGTGAAGGTTAGCGCTACCTGCTGGGGATATCGCCTAGTTGCCTATTTTAAGTCACTTAAACCTAAAAAGTTGAATTTGAATAATTTAAGGAAATATGCATGAAACAAATTTAATAATAAAAATGTTAGATATTTTATACTTTTAGGAGTTCACTTAATTTCTTAATTTTATATTCTAAAAAAAAATTCAAAACATACCCCGCCACGACCGCCGGACCCCTCAATGCTCTCATCATCAATGTAAATTTCGTCTTTGGACGTTGGTGAGAGACTCGCTGATGATGCTGACGTTAACGGTGATATCGGTGATGGTTTAACAGTCTTCTGTAAATAGATAAAAAAAATAGATTATCACAATGAGACCATTGTAGCAAAATTGTGGCAAAAAAAGCTACAAGTCGTAGCACAATTACGTAGAAGAAAAATCAGAAATTACTTTGTGGCGTCTCTCAACTTTCAGAAATCAAAGCGACAGGTATTTCTACATTAATCAAAAGTTTAAGTACTTAGTTCAAACGTGAGCTGCGCGCAAAGTAGCTAAAGTTTGTAGAATATTAGAAAAAGTGACTTCTGCTGCCAAACTTTTAAAGCAGCGACGCCACCTGAATTGTTTTCAGCAAGAAAGTGCAATTTTGCCTCATTTCGTTTATTTTTATTTTTTTTGTGTGTGTGGAAAATGCGCCAGTTTGTAATACCGCCAGTCAGCTCATTAGTGTCAAGGTGTATAGAAAGCGGAAAGTTTGTACATAAATTTATAGAAAAGTAATTTCAAGCGCGAAAAGGCGTTAAGGCGACAAGTGTGGAAACTTGTGTTGCAATGACGCAGGGTCGACCTAGTTTGTAAATATGACAAGTGTTTTGGCTGAAAAGCTGCAGAGCTGTCATTGCCGTGCAAATGACTATAAATAAATAGGCGTTGATGGGAATTTCAATATTTTGCATTGAATGGATATTTTTATAAAACAAAAAAGAAATGTAGAAAGGGCACTGATTGAAGTTATTATATTAAATTCAAAGCTCGTGTTTTGGCACGTATAAATGGGTCGGAGAGTAGGCTAAATAGTGAGTTAATGAATGCAGAAAGTAAGGAAAAGGAGGAAGCAACAGAAGGTATTTTTTTTTAAGTTTATCGCAATTGGTTTATTTGCTTCACACATACTTACACATCATTACCTAAAAGGGAAAAGGTGCAAAGTCCATTTTTTTTTAAATTGTTCAGGAGGGAATAATCGATATAGTTGCGCATTATCTGTCATTCTGCATCAAAAACTAAATTTTGAAAAAAGTGGATTTGGCACATTTTCACCTTTAGGTAGCGATATACATACATATGTACATAATGTAATGTATGTATGAGCACTAAATAAATGTTATACATTTGAAAAATGTATAGTCATTCCCAATGGCACAGTATATGCAACAAAAACTGCAAAAAAAATCATTTCTTTACATTACAACAACATACATAAATTTTTAAAGCATACTTTTGATTATTTATTATACTGTAATAGCAAATAAACGCTCGTTGTAAACATATAAAATGCGTTTTTTATGGCTCATAAATAATTCAAAAATGGAAATGGAAAACATATTAAATGCTAATGGCGTTCATTTCAATGAAATATTTTTTTTTTCAAATGCGCTATAAAAAAATTAACAATTTCAAATAAATACACTGGCTTATAGCAACAACGCACACTCCTAAGTAGAATTACTTGCTTATTACGAAAATCGAGTTAATTTTTTTTTTGTATGGATAAGTTTTCGAAATATTTGCAATTTACCGTTATTCAGTTAAAAAAAATTGTTTCCACTTAATCATGCATATCTTTCGAAGCAATTGAACAATCTTAATGCCTGTTTATAAATCACTTTTCGATCGACCTGATAGTTTCTGAGAAATTAATTAAATATCCAGATTTTTATTTATTTTTTATAAAAAATTAAAACAATTTAAACTTTAACAGTGAAAAAATTAAAAAAAAACAGATTTTTTGTACACTTTTTTTTTTAATTTTGTTAAAGCTTAAAGCTTAGAATCCAGCTTTCAAGAAAAATCACAAAAAATATTTTTCATTATTTCCGTCGCTTAAAAAAGCATTTTGCTTGTGCTATACATTTTCTGGAAGAAATAAATACCATTTTTTCCTTGAGAGCTGCAAACTAATTTAAGAAATTTCGATGGAAGAAAATTTCTTTTCCATTTCTTGTGGGTCATTTTATATGAAGTTTTCATTTTTCTTGAGAGCTATAAATAGCCCTTAATGAAGAAAATCGTTGCAGTAGTATAAAAGGAATGAGTGGTCAAACGAAAATGCGCAAAGATTTTTTGTATGAAATATGAGTAGGAAAGAATGTTACTCATACGCCATGCCATCCCAGAGTATCCTCGAACTAGCCGTGTTTTTTAGAGGGCAATGCATACGCAATCAAGTGTTCTTTGTACTCTCGAGTGATGACCCTTTAAGAAATCGATATAAGCGTTTAATACGACTTCTAGCTAATGAATGCAATTTGCCAACCGGCTTTTGGGGTAATTTATGTTTGGCAATAGGCATCGTGGTCAAATATTTTTCAATCGAGGCGTTCTACGAACTGCCGATTTTCTTTGTTCATAAAAGTTTGATTATTCGCCAAGTCCCAATCATACGCAAAAGTGTAAGTTTGAAATGAAACCGAGCCCGCTTTATAGCTTTTGATATAAAAAATGTAGCGTTGATTGGCCTTTGAAGCCCTAAAATGAATTAAAGTGGTGGAATTTTATCGTAATTTCCTTTGTCTGTTGATTGTCGGTGTAACGGCCAAGCATTTTTAGAGTTAGAGGTTCTTCTCCTAACTACATATGCTTCTACGATCCGTAACGAAAACTTTTGAGCAACCTTCATTTGCCGATAAATATGTACATCCATAAACGTTTAGTTAATATTTCATTGAAATACGCTTAGTCATGGGTGTAAAATAATAAAAAAAACAGCAAAGAAAACGCTGCCTATTGTACTTATGCAATACTCAATCAAAATCAAAACATGGTATAAACATATGCCTATTCCCGGGCGCTTGGATTATTAATTGGCTATCAATGAAACTTGTATAAACATATTTTCATTTTATCCACGAAAGCTCAAAAATAAATCAACACCATGATTGTGCATCATAAATCAATTCTCTAGCCAGCCAACTAATGCCAGCGCTCTTACACACACAACACACACACAGCCAAACACGCCTGATTGAGCTTGACAGGCGGCATACATTTAGGCGCAGCGAAGCAAGCGGAATATCTATGCTGGCAATGACGAGCGGCGGTGGGCCTCATAAGTAGTCAATGGAGTGCAGCAGGAAATAAAGGACAAGCATAAATATGAGTATGTATTTATATACATACATAATAATTTACAGCTACTTTATCTGGGTGGTCGAGGCAAATGGGTGCGGCACAAGGCGTGCCTGACAAGGCTGTTGCTGTTGGTCGGTTATTCGCATCATAACTAACTAGTGAATGTTGATTTTATGGGCCAATGTCTGCCGAGTCTCTTTATGCTTGTTTTGCTTGTCACTTTAGCGCATTTACGCTTCAATGATTTTTTTCTTGCTTAGATGCAAAGCATTCGTTGCCAACTGCGCCAACTTTGCTTATCAATGAACGTATTTTTTTCTTCCTTTTTTACAATGCCGTCTGACCGAGATTGACAGGAAATTAACAGAGATATCGTGAACTTAGCCGAAGAGGAAGGAGAGGAAATACAAAAATAAGAAAACGCAACCAACAAAAAAAAAAGGCAAACGAGCAAATGGATGACACGTAGTTCTTTGCTCTTCATGCTGTTCGCTTCATTTGGCATTCATGCGAACAGCGAAGTGAATTTAAACGCAACCGGCAAGTAATGAGAGTCAATGGCATGGAAAGTATGAAAAATATGCAGCGGTTTTTTGCATTCCAATGCAGCTCTTCTTCGTTTTTTTTTGTTTTCTGTTAACTACGTAAGCTATGTTATGTTAATTTTCGCGGCTTCGACGCCTGTAAGCATGCTGCATAATTTAAGAATTTAATTTCAGCACTGATTGTGGCTTCGAAATGTGACGATAAACACTAAATGTTCGCGGTTGAGTAATACGTTTTTATTTCGGTTTACTGATTCGCGGTTTAAACGTTAATGGTCGTTGGTATGATGCCGTCCGCCTGTGCTGCTGCAGCTGCAGCTTGTTGGGTGCCAGCAAGCATTACACACACACACACACGCATGCAGTCGTGCGTGCTTGTGCATACTGCGCACTGAAATGCAAATTATTTTCCTTTTTTTTTATATTTATTGACGAGGGTTTTAAAGGCATTGTCCTGCATGTGCTGCATACTTACAGGCGTGTGCTGTTGAGGCGGCTGCGCTTCTGCAACCGCAGAAAGCAATTTTCATGGTAAACACCGCGTCGTCGACAGACGCATATGACAATTACTTGTGTATTTTAATTATGCAATTCAATTCGGGAATTGTTAATGCGGTCAGCAAACAGCAGCGCACATGTGGACTATGCTTGATGGGAATTCTACATAAATACAAGTGGCGAAGTGCAGTGCGGCTCTAGTGAATGTGGGAGGGTGAGTGGGTTGCGTTAATACTCTGTTTTTATGCACAGTGATATAATTTCATGTGTCAGTTATTCCCAGGCGTATTCTTTTTAGAGCTAAAGTACCCGCCTTCCCTTTTTCAGCAGTTCGGAATTGTTACAAAATTCGATAAAGTAGATAGTCTTTTTCCCACATATTATATTTAATTATATATATATTGGCGTGGGCCGAAAATCCGCTTTTTAAGAATTTTGATTGGTAATAGCAAAAATATAATTCACTATGCTTTAAAAAAAATCTGTGCGAAATTTGGAATGTTTTGGTCGATATCCTAGGCTCGCCCAAGTCCATCAAAGTTCAACATGCTCAAAAAATAAAAATTTATAAATAAATTAATTGATAATTTTTTTTCTAAAGTTGCAGTAATCTTCGAAAGTATTAGTCCAACATAATTTGGTATATGGACCTTTTT
>NW_016159417.1:0-13448 GCF_001687245.7 Rhagoletis zephyria | reverse complement strand
ATGAAAATCCTAACCTCAAAAAAATCACCCGTTATAAGCAAAATAAATATTTTTTTTATACATTTTTTATAGTTATGTGATGCATATTTTTAGGCTTCATTTTCTGCATAAACATCCGCAGTCTAGTGATAACGAAATTGCGCTGTGAAATATGCAATACCAGCACATCTCCAATAATTACTCGGCATTATGCAAATTCCCGTATAAATAACAATGAAAGCTGCGACTTTTTGAAGAAATAAAAACAATTATTTCATTCGATTTAAAACGACTACACATTCGACAAAGAATGCCGCGATTCGGGCCCTACTCTTTCTTTGGCCCAAATCTCTTAGAATATATTTCTTAACTTACTGACGCAGGCTACTCTATTTCTCATTTTTTTTGTTGACAGGAGTAGTGTTGCATTTACAACTACACGAACAATCAAGAAGTCACTGTCTTATCAAACTGCGCTCACATCATTTTCATGTTTCTTTATTTTACCTTTTGTGGCTGAGTGGTTATAGGCGCGTCCACCACTCCGTAGGACCTGGGTTCGACCATTGTTCCAAGCAAACATCTTAACGAAAAACAATTTTTTTATTGCAGCGGTCATCCCTCGGCAGGCAATGGCAAACCTCTGAGTCTACTATAAAAAAAAATTGTCCCACTAATAATTTTCTAGAATATTTTAACCCTCTAGCGACACCCTAAATTGCATTTTATTCATACTTTACAAAATAAAAGGTCAAACCTACGCTGTCGTGAGAAAACTAATGGGTTTAAATGTTCTATTAAATGATTTCTTGTAAAATTTTCCTATATGTACCCAAATTACAATATGAATTTAACAAAAAAAAAAATCAGGAGAAAAATTTTTTAATTAATATGCCATGAAAAAAAAATTTGCCCTGGGAATGGAAAATAGTTGGAGGTTGTGCTATATGGTTTTATATTTTTCATACTGGGCTCGAATCATTCCGCCCCCAGACAATGACCCTGAAATTTTCTCATAGTGTTATTATTCTTCTAATCACAGTTAGACACACACATGCTGTTCAGAAATATAGAGCTCAACGCCCAATTGGCCCAGTGTTTACCAACATCTGTGAACTTAAATAAAGGAATAAATTAAAATAATGGGTACACAAAAAATCGGTACATATGTATATATGTATGTATGTATGTATTTTAAGGCATTGCTCATAACGCGCATCTAAAGCAAACTAAAATGCACAGAAATGTGGAAAAAACATTGATGCGAAATATAAACAAAAACAGAAAATTCCAAAACGCAGGCAAAAACATTAAAAATGGAAGCAAACACACAGCAACGCACAAATGCAAACACATAAACTAAAACGACCGTAGAGAGCGAAAGAAAAAAAGACCTACAACAGCAGAACCCAACAAACAAATAAACAACCAGTTAGCCAGCCTGCCATGGCATAGACAGCCGACACAGCGGACACACCGATGATACCGCAGATGACAAGCCACAAAAATTGAAATATGGCAACAACGCATTGTGTACGTCGTCGTCGTCGTCGTCGTCGTCGTCGGTATTGACACATTGCGTTGCTGCGCCAAATGCGGCGGCGGTGCTGCGATGGTCGCCGTCTGTCTGTGTACGGTTATGGAGTGCTGGCTGCTGCGGTCGCGGTTAACATCGACGCCGCCAACACTTGCAACGAGCACTCAGGTTTTTTTTCGTTTACACTTTTTTTGTTACTGCCAACGTTGTTGTGGTCATAAACATGTTCTGCTTGCCTTTTTTATTTGTAGCTGTCTAGCTATTTGTTTTTTTTTGCTTCTTCTATAATTATCAATTTATTTTCAGCTTTTTATTTAAGCCATTCTTGCCTTGCATGCTCTTTCTCAGCACCTTTCCCCTTTTATGTTTTCATTTCATTCTTTTGAGCGCCACTCATTTGCCTTTTTGTGTGTATTATTTCCAACATACTATGCTTCTTTCGCTGCTGTTGGATTCAAGTTTTTTTTTCTCCATCTTTCGCCTTATAGGCAACTTCGCCGCTCTTAAAACTCCATGAGCCAAGCTATGCAGAAAACATAAAGATCCAAAATCCAAATAAACAACCCGCTTACGCCTTCACTTTATCATCTTTTATAATTCTGCCTCTACAACTACAAACACAAATATGTGTACATACCATTCACTAACTCCAGTTGCTCATTTTACGTATTAATTTTCTCTCTTCGTAGAACTTCCACGAAATTTGTTTCCAATGCTACCTGAATCTCTCGCTCTCCCGCGCTGTTTCTCATCTTCGCCCGCTAGTTAGTGTAATCACTTCAACTTTTGTAATTTCCAAACTAATTGGATTTTTGTTCAACTTCTTTTCTTCGTATGACTAACCTAACTTTACATACCTAGGCACACTTCTACGAGTACCTTTGAGTTTTCTTTCCTCGCCCCTTCCAATCGCACTCCTCATTTGTATACAAAACATGTGCATTTCCTTCGCATTAACCAAAAACTACACAGATAAAAAAAAATCACCCACTCGAATGCAACATTGCTCTTTCCTGTGTCGCTCTTGCTGCTGTTTGTTGCTGTTGCTGTTGCTGTTTGTTGCCGCCGCCGAAGTCTCTGCTGATTTCAAAACATGGAAATCACATCCGTTTCCAATCGTTTTTTATTCGTATTTTGCCTGTGTTAGAGTGTGACAGCATGCATAACTGCTTCCTACGCGTCTATTTTCTTTGATTGCCTTTTATTGCTGCCTGCTGCTTGCTGCTGCTGAGTGAGTGAAGTCATTTGTGCTTGCCGCGTGTGGGCTCAGCATGTTTGTGTGTGTGTGTGTGTTTGGTTTTGTGTGGATTTTATTGCTTGCAAAGTGTACGCAATNAAAGTGTACGCAATGCTTTGCAAATTTTATTCTTTAATTAAAAATGAAAATTCTACAACTTCTACGTAGGTAAATGACATCGCTGGGAAAAGCCGAAGGGTGCTGCATGTATGTATGTATGTATGAGTGTAATGAGGGAAAACCGCTCATTTTTTGCGACTCCTTGCGATATGTCAAAAGACGAGTGCCGTTGCAGAGTTGTGTTTTTGCAATGCAAAGGAAATGCAGCGTGCGTGCCCATATATACATACATATGTACATGCATAGTACGTACATGCGCGCAACGAGGTTGCCGGATATGAAGGAATTGTCATAAAAATAGCTGGTGTTATTTTTACTTGTAATGAGGTATGTAATATGAGATCGCAGAAGAGTAATTTAATAGCATTTTAATTTGTAAAATCTTTAAGTTTTGTATGAAAAAATAGTTGCTCGCTAGATTTTACGATAGAATTCTTAAGAAAGAATAATGTAAGATAACCAGCGACCGAACATAACAGTTATTGATGAAAACAGTAATTGAAAAACTCGCTATGAAGGAAATATTCTACAACTAAAGGCCAAATTAGATGTGCCGTAACCATAACGCCTTAGCCATAACGTAGCAAAATACTTCAGAGCTGCTTATGGATATGGTTATGTCGAATAACATAAAAGAGATACCTACGGTTATGGTTATGGCTCTGGCGTTATAATTACGGTGACCATATTTATGGAAGCCGAATACGGGACGAAAATAATTTTTTCCACAAAATCTAAGATATCTTAAAAGCTTCTTCAATGATCCTAGAAGTATTCGCCCTAAAACAGCATGCTTTTCTCGAGATTTTTACCACGCGAAATTTGATTAAATAAAATCGTTAAATTTTAGGATAATAAAATGCAAGTGCAATCAGTCAGTTGAAATTCGAAGGCGTTCAGGCGAAGAGGTTCTTCCGATAAAAAAAGAATCAAACAGAAGCAATAAGACATGCCTGTTTACTCGTACTATAAGCAAGTAATTTTTAGCGAAAAAAAACTATTTTTAAGGGGGGGTTAAGATGGACAGAACTGTTGTATTGGCTTTTCTTTGGCTCGTATACGGGATAACTATTTATACTCAAAGGAAAGTATTTGTGTATTGACTTTACAAATCGGCAAATCAATCATTGATCATCTGGCAGTCAGAGAACTAACGCTTTTATAGCACATGCGGTATGATGAATGATACACAAACTGACTCTTCAAAACAAAAAAACAAAAAACACACTACAAGACTCATGCATAATTGCAACTGTCGACAAACGTCAAATGCCAAATTGTTGAAGCGACAGTCGCCAGTACAGAAAACCATAATCAATAATACCAACAATTGCAGGCACGAATGGAGTGAGAAGTATCAATAAAGGACTGTACGAGTAAAAATATGCCAAAGTATGAACAATACGCTGACGCTGTATTTATGTACAAATATCTGTATGTTTTGACATATCTACACTCATGCTTATGTGCATACTACACACAAATAGGCCTGTGACCTTTTTATGGCGCGTCAGTACAATGGCAGCAGCAGTACCAACTGATAAAAGCTAGCAAAGCTTGATGATGAATAGGCGCTCTAGTGGGCAATAACGTCCATACAATGCATTGGCCAAAGCAATTGCAATGAATAGCAAAGCGTGTATACAGTATACAGTCCGACAAGTACGAGAAGTAAACAAGTAGCAAAAGCAACAACAACATTATCAACAACACCGAATATGTACTGCATTTATAATGGTCATCAAGCTGGTTACATACACACGAGTACGTATGTATATAGAAGGAACCATTGCAGCGGCAAACATTGTGGCAGCTGAGTGAAACTCCATTTCCTTATTGCGCGAATATTGTGACGGATTGGATTTGCAAGCTGCAATTTTCTTGTTGTTGTTGTTGTGCTTTTTTTTCATACATTTGTGTATGTCTGTACGTACGAATAAACACATGTCGCCTTTTTTTGGCTATGCCAAGTGGACAGACACCATTTAACGATCAGCAATGCAGTTGGATACGACATTCGTCAGCGCGCGCATATATAAACAAACACTCGAGTAGAGGAGAAGAAGTGAAGTGTTAGCAAAGTGTTTTCACTTGCCCATAAGCAATGCAGCGCCCACTCTCTGCCTCTTTTTCTTCAAGCGTTTTTTTTTTTGCCAATTGGCGACTTTTCATGTGTATGTACATACTTAATTTTTTCGAATGTATGTAGGTACGTATTGTATTTTCTTTTTCTGCTTCAATGAAGTTTTTCGCACACCCATATGAACGTTTTTGCTGTCGGCCTGGTCCGTACATAAGTACCGTATAAATGCAATTTATAACCGTTTAATAACCATTCATGTAATTTTTATTGGTTTTTTATGCATTTGTACTTATCTATGTACATACATACATATATATATTCACACGTATGTATATACATAAGTGCTTAGTATGAAATTTTCATTTTTAGCAAATTCAGTAAAGGCAGTAATTGCCAAGTAAGCAGAATTTTTTCTGGTGGTTTTGGTTTCAATTTCTGCTCCATAGCTTTTAAAATACGAATATTTCTTGAAAAGCATTTTCTTGGCAAACGTATGGTTTGTCATTAACAAATTTAATGAAGTTTTAAGAATTGGTGCAGCTGTGTTTTATTGAATAAAGCGAAATAAAAACAGCAATATTATTTTTAATGGTTTTCGTTTGAGATTAAACACTTTTTGTGTTGCGAAACATCTTTCGATTGTTTTTTTTTTAAGGAAACTACCTATTTGAACAAAGATAAATATTTCCTTTTTGGCTGTTGTTGTTTCCGACGGGATGGGTGTGTGATGTATTTTGGAACGAATTTCCGTCATCCCTTGTCAAATTTGGTTTGGAGACAAACCGGTTTCGGCGTTATGCCATCTTCAGTGTTATTTTTCGGAGAACGAAATGCGTTCCAAAATACAAAGATTGATGAAAGGTTGATGAAAATTATGAGATATGAAAATTTTTTAGGAGGCCTAAAGTCGATTTTGTACCAAATGCCTCAAAACAGATTAACCAAAGGACAGAATGAACTTATTTCATACTTTTAAATTGAAATATGGATGATATTTAAACGCAACTGAGTTCTTGGAATGGGATACTTGAACCACAAAAAGAATTTATTCGTCCTTTTATTTATACTTATTTCGCAATAGAAAATTGTATTTACATACTTATATTTGGGGTATTCACACCGGTGTCGTAAGTGTCGTATTGTTGTATGTCGTAAACTTTAAACGCCCAAAAAGTATATTATGGGGGTTCGCAAAGTACCATCAAAGTGATATAATGTGGAACGATTTTCCGTCATCCCTTGTCAAATGATGAAATCAATTTCGCAGGGACTCTTCGATGAGTAGTGGTTTGAGCTTCGATAAATGGTGGTTGAGCTTCGATGACGAGATTAAGGAGAAGACAGTTGGTAAAGGTTGTGATGGTCTCTCGGTGAATGTCGCTTAAGGCTTGTCTGAAAGCAATTAAAATCTGGATCTCATCTGTGAAGTAGAAATAGATTCTTCTTCATCTTTTTATTTGACTCTGTAACCGCCTAAGCGATTTTGGTCGAGTTCAAAAAAAGCACGCAAGTCGTTTCTCTTCTGTGCCAACTGACGCCAATTAAAAATGCCTCTTCATCAGCTACCACCAGCGTGTTCCAAGATGAATACTTCCAGAGCTGGAGCGTTTCTGTTCATCCGAAGGACATGACCTAGCCACTGGAGCGGCCGAATTTTAATCCGTTGCGCTATGTCCTCAGTCCGTTATCGGCCGTTTCGTCGTGGAAGCTGTTTTTCGCTGCCTTGCCCACCATGGCATTAAAATCGCTAAGCATGATTTTTAAATCGTGACCGGGGGCAGCCCTCGTATATGTTTTCCAAGGGCTCATAAAAGAGATCCTTGTATGCTTCGTCCTTCTCCTTCGCCGGGGCTTGGGCGCAAATGAGCGAGATTTTGGAGAATCTTGCTTTGATGCAGATTGTGACGAGACGCTCGTCCACCGGGCTGAACGACAGTACTCGACGACGGAGTCGCTATAACACCACAAATCCAACACAGAATTCGCTCTCCTTTACATAGCAGTTGTAGTATACGTCGCAAGGCCCCAGACATTTTTTTACCTTTTCCCGTCCAACGCGGTTAATGGCGGTGATGTCAGCTTTAATCCCTATGATGGCATCAACCAGCCGGACAGAGGCATCTTTCCCATTCAGGGTCCGGACATGCACTCAAATCGTAGTTCTTTAAACGTTTGCCGAGTCGTTATAAAAAGAGGGGTCTCATCCGAGTCTTTATTTTTGCTATTCGCTAGAGGAAGGTTTTACGTGGTCAGTACCCAACCCAGTGCACAACACATTGCTGGGAGAAGTTATTGTAGAAATAGGGTTTTCTAGCGGGGAGGATTATTTAACTAAATCGGCATTATTCGGTGAACACATTTCATTAAATTAAAGTGCTTTGGATCGAAATTTCTCTCCACATGAGAAACTTTAAACCATGTTCAATGTTTGGAATAAGCTTGGGAGCTAACTTTCCTTTAGCGCATTTCACCCATAATTTCTAGAGCCTTTTTTCGCTATGTGGTAGTTTGAGCTTCCAGTATTAGGCATAAGAATAAACGATATCTTCATCTCATTTGCAAAACTGTTTAGGTGTTTCAACTCGACAATAAATACGTAAAAGAGCGATTTGTCGGATATTATACGGAGATAACAAATCGCTATTAGAAGCGCTTTTAGAGGACGAGTTAACTCTCGTCAAATATGAGTGAACTCTTCTTACTAAGGCGGTAAGCGTTAAGACTGCTACTTATAGCAGTTCTAGGAACTTGTATGCTTCCTTATGGATGGTTTTTACAGTTAGAAACCCTAAGAGAAATCCTCCTTCGGAATAATATGTAGATATATTAAAGATAGATGAGATAGTGGATCTACTCATGCAGACTATAAATATAAACTTTACTCTTATTTTTGCCTTAAGACTTTCATTCATTTCACTTAAACCGTGAATAAAATATGTAAATTCTCCAAACTCACCTGATCAGCAGCACAGTTAACGCTGGCCAACAGGACAAACAGCGCGACTGCAAATAAAAGCTTTCTGCTGCCACTAACGGCGACATGGGACGGTGTTAGGCCGGTCAAAACGCCACCAGCCGCGCGCCGTTTGCCTGCCGTCATCTCCGATTCCAACGTTGACAATGACATCCAACTAGTTGATGTTGACGATGCCTTTTTGTTGATATTATACATTGTTGTTGCTAATTGCGCAGTGTTATTGCTAGATATACGTTAAACGACGTATAAAAAAAAACAGGAATAAAGATCCCAGAGATGTTCCTTTTATTTTTTTTTTGCTTCAACTCTATTTTGAAAGCCTAAAATCGGCGCACAATGGCGACGGAATAAATGGAAAATTAAATAAGCTCTATTTTATTTATTTTTTTTTTCACACTTTTACGCACTGCTTAAACCACTTAAATTTGAACTTATTTATTTGATTTTATTTAATTTTCTACATCGATTTTTTTTTTTTTGCACGCGTGTAAGTGCCGACCTTTTATTTATTTATTTAATTTTATAATTTCAAGCAATTGGCTATAACTTGATTATTTCTTCTTTTACACCGATTTTATTATCCTCTGACTTTTTCCGCAATCGATTACAACGCAGCTACCGTACGCAATTTCGCACTCTCAAGAGCCTAACCCTACCGACAACTCTCCACTGCACTGCTGCCTTGTCATCGCAATAAGCGCTATTGAAACGTAACGAAAGGTTGCGTGTTGCGGCCCCTTTTCATTAAATGTAATAAAAACAATATACAAAAATTAACCCATCAAGAGGGAGGCTAGCAAGCAGACGGACCAGGTCGGCAAACATCAAAGTGACCAGTAGACGTGTACGCGCCGCCGTGAAGTCGTCGAAAAAAAATACATTGAAAAAATAACTATTTATGTACATACTTGGTAAAACAAAATGAAGCAATGAACTAGTCGGCGAATTCCCCAAAGAGGGTTAAGTGAAGCGGAGTTCAAACAGCCGTGGCGCAAAGTGTATGCGGAGCAGACAAGTACGCACACTTATTTATGTCTACCTACATATACATACATTTATATGTATGTATGTACTACATATGCATTAGGGTGATCTTTAAAAATCAAATGAACGATTCTTTCAGTCCCACCCCTCAATCGGTAATACCACGGTTACATATATCACATATAAATTTTGGTACCGGTTGGAGTCGGTTAAGACGTCATCTGAAATTTTACCCTTGTGCAACACGCCTTAACAGACTTTTGGGTATTAGATGAAAAAAAGTTAATTTTAATTTTTTTCGTCTCCATAGAGGAATATGAACTTTGCACCCTGCACCTGGTTAAGATGTGCCTAACCGCCTACAATCGGTATGAAAATATATTTGTGATAAATAAATGTAAGTTAAAAATAAAAAATTAAAATTTGTTTCCCACATTTAAGGATCACCCTAATATACATAGATTGCTAGAAATAAAAATGAACACAACAAATCGAAGATGTTGAAGATGATGATGAGTACGCTGAAAAATGATACAGTGGCCTCCAACGCGCCGTTCTCCTCCGCTGTAATGGTTACATAGGCGCAAAACTTGCTTGCGACTACAGAGCTGAGCCAGGGAAGGCAGAGGTGGGGGGTTGACGGCGCCTGCAGTGTAAACTGCATAGAGTGCCAAGGCAGCAAAGGTGCTTACGATGAACCGACCGAACAACGTTGATATCAACTGAGACGAAATTTTCACAATGCTACGCACATAAACACGACTTAAAACAAAGGTAAAAAAATTTTGAAAAATATATGTATGTATATGTAACAGACATAGGGAGTGGGACGCAACGGTATGCGACGCGACGCGGTATACGCATATTATGCTCTCAAACTCTGTACTCGTATGTACATTTGTATGTATGGATGTATGTATTTAGATATGGGTTGTTTGTGTATGCCATACACAGTCTGTCTCTTTGGGGAGCTAGTGGAGTCACTCACTCGCGCACGCACTTCAGTCTCCCAGCTGAGCAGTATAGCGAAATGCATAAACGAACGAAAAAAAGCTGCAAAAAGTAAAGCATAAAAAGAAATAACGTAACGACAGACGCATTGAACAATTGAAAATAATTATTTATTAATTAAACATTTATTTTTGCTTCGTTGCAAAATTTAACTTCGATCAGCACTTTGAATGCAGCCATTTTGAGGCGGCAACACTTGACACTTTGCCAGAGTATTGACAGCCGACCAAGAGAACGATCGACTGGCACTGGTATACTTTGTGACTATTTGACTTTTGTGGGCTGTGTGGAGTTGCGAGCGGGGTTGCGAGCGGGAAAGTCGTTGGCATTTGATTGCCTGCATGCAGAAGAAAAGTATGCACACACTTCTAAATAGTGCGCCGGCGAGCGGTGAAGTTAACCGATTTTCATTCTCAACAACAACAGCAACAGCAACACCAAAAATGCAGCCGACTTGTTTCTTTCTGTCTGGTGCAAGCTTGCACCGGCATTTTCACTGCATTAGTTCACTCAGCATTGCATTTGGCCATCAATTTGAAATTTTCCAGACTGTAGACGCACTCACGCATACATACATATATATATTTATTTTCCTCGCAAAATAACACAAACTTTTCAAAGCATTTTCATTCTCATTATTTTAATATTTTATCAACAAAGCTGGCAACTCGCTGCGCACTTAGTCGTTCTCACTGAAACACAAATATTTATTGTAATACACTGACTGGCTGAATGGCGCTGGCAAAAACGGCAGAGAAGCCACAGACGGAAAAATTGACTATTATTGAATTTATACGGTGAATAGAAAAGTATGGATAACGTTGGCTTTGGCGACGGCGCCTCCTACGCTGCTTTTGCCCACACACGGCAACACTCCTAGTAGCTCTTTTTGCTTACACGCACAGCGTCTGCTGCTCACACACTTACATATGTATGTAGATACGTACATACATGTACTCAAATAGTGTAATAAGTAGTTAGTTTCGTTTTTCGCGTAATTTAATTATTAAATACTTTTCACGCGAATGAAATTGTATTTGCCACACAAATTTCCATTCTTTTCTACTTCAACTTCACTTGCACTTTGCGCAGCTATCGGTTATTGGAATTTTTTTACCTTTTATGTACACTTGTATATTTTTTTTCTCCTGTTTTGTAATGGCTGTTTAATTTTTCGGTGCGTTTCTTCCGCACACAAATTTTCGATACGACCGCACCACGTCCAAATGTCGCAAACACTCAACGCGTTCAACTACGGCTGACTGCGTTATACCAGAATTTCCGATGGCCGCCAACGCTCAGTATGGCTGCTACATGCACACGTACACACGCGCAAACACTCATGCATTTATACTCTTTATCATGCTCTATGCTTTGTGCACTCTTTCACCGTTAATTGCATTTCCAGCAGCGGCGCGCTCAGTTGCATGTGTGGATTTTGGAATTTTCCAGGTATTGTGTGCTTGTATGGGTGTGCCAGCGCGAGAGGGAGAGTTTAATGTGAATGCGTGTTAGTGCAATGGTATGCGTGCGGAATTTTGTGAATACCCAATTTGCCTAATGATTTCGTATCGACGTCGTTTCCGACTAGACCGATGAGTAGCACAGTTCGCCGGCGAACAGCAAAAACGATATACTACTACCGATGCTCTAAATTTTTAACAAAAACCGTATTCGATTTCACCAGGCCGACATCGAATCGAATTCGATTCTATGGGTAAAAATTTAAGTCGGAACGACGCACAGTGGTTCAGCCCCATACATTTTTTGGAGAAAATTAGAAGGAGTAAGGACATAAATCAAGAAAAAAAAACGAAAAATAGGTGTTATCGGTTTATGTTAAAGCATACGTTCCATACGAACCTAACCTCAAAAACGCCTTAAAAATTGCATTTAAAAGGCACAGATTAACGTAGGACTCCGAAAATTTCGTCCATAAATTAACAATAATAGGGCAAGTAAACATACAAAATATTAGCAAGAGCGGTTTTCTTTAACGCATACTTCCCATACAAACCTAACCTCAAAAACGCTAACAATTTTCATTAGAAGCGCAGCGATGAGTGTACGACTCCGAAATTTTGTCGATATATTTGTAATAATTATATGGGTAGACGCCCTCAAAATATTGGAAAAAATAAAAATTTCATTAAATTTAATATTTATGTATACTGGATGGAAAATCAAATAATGTAAGAACATTTTTAATAATAGGACATATGCTTCTTAAGATAAACACTAAATGTTCTGTTAGAGTGATGTTCGTTTCAGAGTTCTGTCACTTGAAACAAGTATGTATTTTTAATTTTTTTTTTTATGTAGGTATATAATCCCATAACTTTACTGGCTTAGTTTTCAAACTTGAAATTGTATTTGCTGCCAAATCTTTTAAAACCGGATCATCCAAAAACGACAAAATTAGACCATCACCAATATAATTTTTTCCGCAGGAATACCACTGTGCGACGTTGCGTTTTGTATAAAAAAAACGAAATTATGTGAAATTTTGCATTTATGACTTTTACTTTTCCCTCTCTAAGCCGGTCTCAACCGGTTTTTTTTTATCAACTGTCAACCTGCACTAGTAGGCAAAAGAGCCATAGAGGACCAAAGACGAACCGTAAATCTTAATCGAAGCCGAACGGGACTTATGGCTTACAAAGAGATACACTGGCAACCAGCTTAGCGTGAACACCGTTAAGTTTTCTGTCTACCGAATACATGAACAGTTCCACAGTTGCTCTGAACTAATTACTCTCAGCATTTATTTTGGAATGCAATATAAAATTGTAAAGTTTCAACGAAATTGTTTAAGTACTTAGTAAAATTCTCTAAAACATTGCTATACTAACTCAAAATTTAAACTTGCCCTGCTGGGGATTGGAGTTGCCATTGCCCAATGCCAGCTTCAGACCCAACATTGCCATTTTCTCTGCCTTCAGGTAGTGCTCATCTTCGAATTGACAAAGAAATTTCGGATAGGCATCCGTGCTAATGTCTGCTTCGAGAAAGTTCCACTGCGGTATATCAATGGTGAACGGTTTCGTTGCAATATTGGGATATCCACTCGATACAACGTCCGATCTTGGCATCACGCCCGAGTCCATATGCCTACCATCACATATGCCGTTCCCCACAACATCAATGTTTGTAATTGATTGCGTCTGTTCCAACAACTCAGGTGTGTTGCAGTTCATTTGTTTAAAATGCTGATCCAGATAATTTCCATAAGAAACATCATTCAAGCCGTTTTCTGTTGCGCCACCACAAACGCCATTTGCTTCGGAAAGTATCACAACATCAGCGTCGTCCTCGCATTTAAGTACTGCGCTTATGGGCGTGGTTGGTTCGCTCACTCCCCTTGATTGATTTACACTTGTCGTTGATGTTGTGGTTATTGTTTCCGTTGCTGCTGATGGCGCTATAGGCAAATTTTCATCAGCAGCTGATGATGACCCCGTTATTTTCCTAGGGCTGATATCCGGAGACGTGCCAGTGGTGGCACTCGTTGGCGGCGAGG
>NW_016159416.1:74680-86905 GCF_001687245.7 Rhagoletis zephyria | reverse complement strand
CCATTGCTCATTCTCTTTTGTGTTTTCTATTTGCTTTTACACGTTTCAATTTTGTTGAATTCAAGTTTTTGGTTATTTAAATGGGAAGCAACGAAATTGCCAAAAGCAAAGCAAGAGAGTTGAAACGACTTGACGGTACAGACGCATGTGTATTCGTCCCTTTTCTTCTCACCCCCTCTCTTCCACATGCGAGCAGAATTGAATTCAATACTTGAACTGTGTAAAAGCAGTCTAACATATGTGTAAGCGCCAATCTATTATTATTAATTATATTCCAGGCGAAAGTCTTCGCAAGCAAAGTCTGTGTAGAAGGACAAATGGGGCCAATTTAAATATTATGTCGGCTAGTCAGGCAGGTTAAAGACCTTAGACTCTTTTAAAACGGTAGCAGGCTTGTGGAAAGCTGTAAAACTTTTTTGAACCACTTGAAAGCTCACAATAACGTAACGCTGTGGTGGGTTCTGGGACATGATGGGTTTGAAGGCAACTAAAGCTGACTGTCTCGCAAAGCGTGGAGCCCAAATGTAATTGCATGGTCCCTAGCCTTTTGTGAGCTGGTGGAGGAAAGCCCAGAGCATATTCTATTTGACTGCCCGCCCACGTATCGTAAATAGCAGAGTAATACACTTTGGGGAACGATTGTCTTCTTCATGCAAAATTTAAAAAATGGGGCCCTTAAAAGTGCCTAATTCTTAAAGAGAAGGTTGGAGTGATTACAATTACAGCACGTGTATCCCCGAAGTAATAATAATATGTATATGTAAAGAGACAAACATTTGTGCAAGTCTGTATAGTAAAATGAATTGTTATATGCAGTTAATTTGTTTTTATTGTACTAGCTGTGTATAACTTTTTCTAAATGTTATGTTATCTAAATTTTTAATAAACTTGACATTAAAAAATATTAATAACTTAAATACAATTTTGGTAGGTTTTGGTTGATTTAGGTAGGAAAAAAATTTGTTCGTGGCAACACTGGTGGTGACTCAGTTTGTTTGTAAACATAAACACTACATCCTAATATGCGCGCACATCCACACATACACACGCACTTTCTAGCATACACACATATCTTTAATTTGTCGCATTAAATTTTTCGTTGAAAGCGATTTCATTCTGAACTTCACAAAAACTTTTTTCATAGTTACAAGAAACCAAACAAAAAAACAATTTTAAGATTCAGCAATTATTTATATTTTAATACATACTTTTCATATGTTTAATTTTAATAGTTGCATCTGACGACATTCGAATCTGGGACCTCTTGAAAGCTAACAAATAGTAGCACGCACATTTGCGCACACTCAGCTACTGGCGAATATATATACACACATATGTACATGTTTTCAAATACTCTGTTTGAACAAATATTTTAAAATAATTGTTTTGAGATAACATGAAGACGTTTTTCGTATACGAAAAATGAACAAAAATGGAAATGGAAAATGTACGAAAACCCACTGTCGGCAAAAACTACGTTTCTCTGCTGGCTGGGATATGCATATAAAATACATTCATATCAATGGTCCTCTGCAATAACGACACAACACAAAATTTCATACTTTTCAGTAGAGCCAATTAAAGACTGTGTTTCGTAATTTAGCAATAATATGTCTTGGAACGTAATTATTCCGGATTCTTTGCAGTCATTCTGAAGGGAAAATTTGTAAGCTTTCAAATTATGACTTTTTCTAAAGGTTTAGTAGATGTTGGACTCCAAAAATACGAAATAAGTTAGTTACAATTCCCAAGTAGTTAAACGAAAAAAACTCCATTTGTATTGCTGAACAATGGCACAAAACGAAATGTATCGTTATTTCCCATAAAAAAACTTACTAATTGTCTTATTGAAACTATGTAATTAACAACAGCACAGTACGAAAAGAGTCTTTATTTCACATAAAAGCATCACTAACCTATACACAGTTTTTGACCTATGCCAATATTCACGATAAATGTGAGACATGTGCCATTGTTCAATAGTAATGGTTGGCTAATTCGGTTTTGTCACAAATGGCAAAACTGCTCCCCTGTCGGATTGGTAACAACTAAGCATATATCGATTTGCCACAGAAAAATATGGTTATTTATAAACCTTATCCGCTATATAACTCAAAAATCAAAAATTTTGAGTTGTGCCGTTATTGCAGGGGACCATCGATTTGTATAAACAGAAAATATCGTCACCTGAAATGCAAAAAGACGTAACAAACATCGTCAATGAAATCTAAAAAGTCGTAACTTATAAAAAATTCAAAATTCACTTTTTGATTAATATGATGGATTTCATTAAATTACAACTCCCCACATCGTTTTATGGAAAGAAAAGTCACGACCTCTTCAATTTCAGTGACGATGTTGTTACGTTTTTTTTTTTTTTGAATTTCAGGTGACGTTATGTGATTGAACGCATAAGTATTTCAATAAAATTTTTTTTTTTTTGTTGTAATAAGTTTTGCTTTTTGTAATAGATACGTGAAAAACAAGTTTGGTTTTTGTTTTTTCAATTTGGTTTTTTTTTAGATTTTGGTTGGTTATTTTTTTAACAAGTGGCAACCGTGTTTCTGAGTATTACCAAGGGTTCATTCAGCCAACAACAAGCATTGCCATTATTCGCTGCAACATATCCATTCAATGCATTTGCTACAATCGTTTAGTTGTTATTCTGCTGCATAGAGCTGTCAAACTATCGATAGTCAAGTCCATCGATGTTTTGCGATAGTCTTAAGGGTGACTATCGATACTATCGATAGTATCGACCCATTTCATATGTTTTTCTAAATCCATTTATTTTTCGTTATCATGCTTTTCTTAATTTGTTTATTTTATCGGCTCATGGTTGCATTTTAGATTCGAGAAATATTGCTAGAAATTCATTCGCTGTGTAGATAGTCAAAAAGCGATTTCAGAAATTTTCTCTGCAATTCGCCTTTCGGAAATAAAAAATGTCTTTACATGCAAGGTGCCACTGCTCATGCAACTGCTTTCTGCAATTTCTCAATTTGACAGTCTTTTGAAATACATATACTGCATTGCCCGGTATGACACGCTCTTAAAACGGCAATATAACCTCTGCTATTTCCACGCTAAAAATAAAAAAATGGCGCTTTTGGAAATAATGCAATGAACCAACTAAACAGATTACCCAGCACGGCATCCGCGTATTTGTAATTGCATTTGAGAAAAAAATAATAATAGCAAATAACGTAATTTTTTCATCGGTTGTTTCATTAACACACATGGTTTCATACCGTTTTATTCACATGGCGGCGAAAAAATGACGTCACTGCAAAAAAATACTTTCTCGCACACCGTCCTAGGTGATCTTTATTCGTTCGTTCCTGAAATAATGCTGCCAATTTTTGTTCTCTTTGAACCAATACGTGCAAATATCAAAAGCGCTAGGAAGGAGAATACGCTATCAATGAAGCGATAGTGGCGATAGTACTAAAACTATCGATAGTTATTTCAAGTGACCAGACTATCGATACTATCGATAGTATCGTCGATAGTTTGACAGCTCTACTGCTGCAGCTTCGGCTGCTCAACAGTTTACTCACCGAAACTTTTTCGAGCAGCTCTACGTACTAAATTTTTATTTTTTTGAAATCAAGTGTGATGGTGAAATAAATGCATATATAATGGACCAATAAATCTGTCTTAATATAAGTTTAGTTTCTGTTATGTGAATTTTCGCAATATTTTTATAGCCGGCTGTACAACTGCCATAGCTACAGCAGAAGCAGAAGCAGATATGCAACTTCTCTAAATATCTTTTTTTCGCCAGCCATCAGTAAATGTCGCGTAAGTATTGTAATCACCTCACTCGCGTATTTCCTTCAATGCAATTTCGCTAATTACTTAAGTGTTACGATTTCCGGTAGCTTAATTAATTTAACATATGTTTAAGTATGTGTATGAACGAGTTGATTTTATGAGCGTTGGCGTCATGAGGCGCTTGGTATTAACTAGCAAAAAAATTAATGCAAACACTGGTAAATGGACGGTTAGCTTTACGAAGTGAGCTTTTATTGTGCAAATAACACAGGGTGTTGCAAAAGCTTTGCCTGAGGGTGTGGAAGGTTTGTTGCGTAGAGGTTTACGCCGACAGGCTTCGCGGTGGCGACGGCGTCGTCAACAGTAGAGCCCAAAATACAACAACGCAGTGACAGTGGCAGCGGCAGTTTTTCGAAATCAGCTGTGTGTACTCTGTTGGCTAGAAGTTTGAATGAATTCATGCAGCCCTCGAATATGTATGTATATGAAATCAATCGCATACTCATGGAGAAAAATTAGGGTTATTGAAAAGGTGACGACGCACCTCCCATTCAAATGATCATTCAATTACATGTAGCTTGCTCCAAAGTTGGCGCAGCAAAAAGCTTTTTATTTGTACTAAAATAATATTACAAAGAATGCTGTATATTCTATAGTACTCAGTAATACCCAAACTCGCTTAAAAATAAACAGATACATACATATTTTTTTTTATATATTTGCATATTTTTATATAACCGTGGGGTAAAAACCGCGAATATAAGCTAGTATTTCATATTTTGTCACACTGTAAAATTTGTTTAAAACATTCCGAATTCCTGAAGTGTCGTGTTCGCTCATTTTCGTTGTAAGCACATTCTTCTTTGCGTATTATTTGAATAAAATGTATTCAATACATCATACTTATGTACATTCGTATGTATGTATGTGGTTATAGTATTAACCCAGTCGGAAAATGTAATGTATGGTAATCGAAAAAAATAATCAGTAAACCAGCCGTTTTCACATTCAAAATGTATTTCCGCATCCCCCTCCCATGGTGATGTCCTAAAAGTGAGGCATTCAATTTTGCACTACCAGCAATGCAATAACGTATGTGATTTAATATGATTTTTTTGGGACTTTTTGGATACATTAGAATGCTGATTATATATTAAAGAGTAATAGAATCTAGAACTCATAAGAAATACATTACATTATTTATCACGCACGTAATGCATTACTACTTTTCCCACTGGGTATGCATGTACATTAGGAATGTTAATCCCGGGATCCCGTCCTTTTTTTGTACTTGCCAAGAAACACGGCAAGAGATTCGAGATTCGTTATTTGCACTGATGGCAATAATAGAAACTCCTTTTCTTGACCAGTATTGGCTAGTATTGGCGCGGCTGCTGCAGGAAAATACGCAGCATACAAAGCTACCCTTCAGCCAATGGCGACACGCGCGACAATTGAGCGTTACCGGGAGAAAAGGAGGGAAGAGAGACGCCTTTTCAAGAGAAAGAAAAGAGAGGCAGAAAGCCGTGAGTGCGAAGAGCTTGAGATGCTGGCAGACAGGAACGCGGCTCGAAAATTCTATCAGAAAATAAGGCAGCAATCAAATGGTTTTAAGACTGGGGCTAGCTCCTGCAAAGATGAAGATGGAAACCTGATAACAGATGTCCTTAGTACACTTGAGATATGGAGGGAACACTTTTCATTGCTTTTAAATGGCGAAACAGATGGCGCGTTTGATGAATTAGAACCCGAACCAATGTATAGGGACGAAGCTCACGTCCCTCAACTGGACCAAGACGAGGTGAGAACAGCAATAAATCGGCTTAAGAACAACAAAGCCCCCGGAGCCGACGGTATACTGGCTGAGCTGTTCAAAGCCGGTGGCGAAGAGTTGGTGGGGCGTATGTACCAGCTTTTAAGCAGAATTTGGTCTGATGAATACATGCCCGAAGAATGGAATCTCAGTGTACTTTGCCCAATCCACAAGAAGGGAGATCCCGCCGTTTGCGCCAATTATCGCGGAATAAGCCTTCTTAATATTGCATACAAGGTCCTGTCGACGATACTGTGTGAAAAACTGAAGCCGTTCACGAACCAGCTGATTGGACCTTATCAGTGTGGCTTCAGACCTGGTAAGTCCACCATTGACCAGATTTTCACACCCCGTCAAATTCTGGAGAAGACACTAGATAAGCAAATCGACACACACCATCTTTTTGTTGACTTTAAAGCTGCTTTTGATAGCACGAAGAGGAGCTGCCTGTACGACGCCATGTCCAAATTTGGGATCCCCGCAAAACTAATACGGCTATGTAGAGTGACGTTGAGCACCACCTTCAGCTCCGTCCAAATTGGGAAGGACCTCTCCGCGCCGTTTGAGACCAAACGAGGTTTTAGACAAGGCGATTCACTCTCGTGCGACTTTTTCAATCTGATGCTGGAAAGCGTAATAAGAGCTGCCAATCTGAATCGCAGCGGCACCATATATAGCAAAAGAACGGTGCTGCTGACGTATGCAGATGATATCGATATCGTAGGTCTGAAACAAAGGGACGTAACCGCAGCATTTTCCAGTTTAGAAAAAGAAGCTAAAGAGATTGGTCTAGCGGCGAACGAGGGAAAGACAAAGTACCTCCTGGCAACATATAAAGAGTCCACGCGCTACGGGACACACGTCACTGTTGGCAGATATAACTTTGAAGTAGTGAAGGACTTTGTCTACCTAGGATCCAGCATAAACACCACCAACAACGTCAGCCTGGAGATCAAGCGAAGAATAACTCTTGCCAACAGGTGCTACTTTGGGCTCGGTAGGCAATTGAAAAGCAGAGCCCTCTCTTGACGAACGAAACTCACGCTCTACAAATCTCTCATCATGCCCGTCCTTTTATATGGCGCAGAATCTTGGACGATGTCGAACAAAGATGAGAAGGCTTGGGGGCTTTCGAGAGAACTATTCTACGCAAAATCTACGGCCCTGTTTTCGTGGATGGCGGATATCGGAGAAGATGGAGGAACTGTATGAGCTTTTTAACGACATGTGCAGAAGGACCTGTCTGCGCTCGGGATAACCAACTGGCGCAAATTCGCGCAGGAGAGAAGCAATTGGAAAAGCTTTTTGGTCTCGGCCCAAACCGACAAACGGTTGTAGTGCCAAATAAGAAGAAGATTGGCTATATTTTTTTTTATTTACTAATATATTTTTTAAATGTCTAGCTCATTATATATATAACACAGATATCAATATATTCGCGAAACCATGAGCGAAATATAGTAAAATTGAGTTTTTAGTTTTTCGCTCTGACAGCAGTAATTCAAAAATGATTTAAAAAATTCAGAGAAATGTGCTTAGAGAAGAAGTATGGGCATCAAATTAAAGAGGAAATCCTGTGGAATTTAAACACATACAAGTTTTAGATGCAGAAGGACTGGTAAGTATTGAAAATGTCCTTTTAAAATTTGATCCTTCAAACTTCACAATATTTGTTTTTGAAAAAATTATATCGCACACCTTGATCTAACGATCAACTCAAACAAAATATATGGCGAATTTTTTGCATAAATCAATTCATAGGACCTACATCCACTTAATGCGAATATTTTGTTCTTCATGATTATAAACATTAACTAAAAAATTACAGTTATACCTTTTTTGTATTAATTGCACTGAATGTGTACAATCCACAAGCAGTTATATTTCCCTCTATGAATTTTTAGTTAGCTCACTTTAGACCTTGGTGTGCGATATGTTAAGAACTTATATAAACACGACAACATCCTCAAATTTTGTCCTTCTAACTTTATCAGCTTAAAAAATTACCAATTCGTCCTTGGGAATCCAAAAAATTTTAATTTTTTAAATTCTAAAGAAACTTCCTCTTGCATTTGGATTGAATTTTTTAAATAATTTTTGGAATCAATCATATCTTTAAAATTACAAAGTCCTTTAAAATAAATCTCGAAGGCAGAGAGAAATAATAAAAACGACACTTTAAATAAAAAAATCCGGTTTCAAACCCATTGATTTATTATTTATTTTATGGTAGGAGAGCTTCTCAAACAATATAGAAGCAATTTTTTCGATTTAAGTTGTTGAAAAGTAAGGAATATCTAAATCCCGGGACTAATCCCGGGATCCCGGGATTATGATAACGATATCCCGAAAATCCGGGATCGGAAAAAGCTGAAAAATTAACATCCCTAGTGTACCTAAATATGTACATATGTCCATATAAGCCATTTGAGTATTAGTGTATGGGAGGGACGAGCCCCCATCATTGTGGTGGCGTACATATGTATTTATTTACGTACTAATGTATGTACCTACAGTATGTATCTAGGCATGTACATATGTACATGTGTAGGAGTACATGAGCGAATGGTAAGCACACGCGTATTATAAACCCAAACGGAAATGTAAGTAAAAATCAGCAATCCCGTGCTTGTGGTACGTGTAATAAGAATGCTATTTACAAAATAAAAATAAATACATACATATGTATATCAAAGCTTAATTTTGTTTATTTAGCTGTTTTTTAGCGTTGTACATACATATGTAAAACAAAACAAGGGTTTTGGAAAGAATAGACTTAGAGCTTTCGAATGGTATAGATATACTCACTTATATCAATTGAAAGAACATAGAAGATCTGTATGTATTTGCCAAGAAAACCCAATTTATTTTTCACTTTTTGATTCAAAAAATACGAATAAAACGCATACATATTTGTTTTCAAAAATCTATTGAAAGTTGCCTGAGGTATTCAACGATATCAAAGTCTGTGGAGATATTTGACCTTTTTTGTGAAAGGGTCTAATGCATGTACGACTATTATGTCGGTCGGTCCCTATTAGGGATGTTAATCCCGGGATTCCGGTCTTTTTTATGTGTCGAAAATCGTGGGACTATTTGCCAAGAATCTCGGAATTCGGAATTCGGGATTTGTAATTTGCAATGGTGGCAATAATAGAAACGCCTTATGTTGACCAGCTTTTGTTAGTTTAATATTTAATATTTTTTACAAATGTCTACCTAATTATATATACACATAACTCCAAATTCCACCAGTTTTTCTCTCTGACGTCAGTTTTTTTCAAAAGAGCTTTGAAAATTGAATAATATGAGTAATTCAGAAAATGGTTTAAAAAATTTAGGGCACTTAGGAAAACAGTATGGGTACCAAATTAAAGAGAAAATTCTGTAGAGAAAGAACAGATTAAATTTTTTGGTGCGTAAAGTATTGAAAATGTTCTTAAAAATTTTATTCTTGAATAACCTTGAAATTTTGCAATATTTATTGTGAAAAAATTATATGTTAAGTTAGGACTAAACTCGACAACGTCCTCGAATACAGCCCTTCTTACTTTCTTAGCTTAAAATATAAAATTGATTAAAAGGGCATTTTCAATAACTCTTCGTCCTTGTGAACCCAAAAAAATTGAATTTTTTTAAACACTACAGCATTTTCTCTTTCATTTGGTACCCATTTTTATTCTACATTGCCCTGCATTTTTTAAATAAATTTTAGAATTTATCACGTCTTTGAAATTATAAAGTTCTAATAAAAAAATTCTAAAATTAAAAACGCAGTTGTACTATATTTGGCACATAGTGTTGTGAGTATTTTGATTGCTTGGTGTGCTTTGAAAATTTTTTTTTTTCAAATTGTTTCAGCCTTTTTTTTAATCAGAATCTCGATATATATATATTCATTTTTGAGTTATCAAAATTTATCGAGCCCTCGAAACGCAAAGCTATCGAGCTATCGAATTTTCTTGAGTTATCGGATTTTAGAGTGTTTTAAATTCATTTAATTACAAAGGTTTACAAAAAAAAAGTGTTTGCATATTAAACCAAACCTATACATCCCTATGTTATTCGACACGCTGAATACGAATCCGAAGTCCGTTAGTCTCCACCACGTCAGGTTCGTGGTCAGTTGAAGGTCAAGTAGGGAAAAATTCATATATATAAGGGTTTAGATTCGCTGAACCCAAATCCGAGGTCCGTTAACCTCTATAATGTCAGCTTCGAGGTCATTTGAAGGTCAAAAGGACAAAAAATTTATTCAATAAAAAAAGAATACAAATTTTGTATATGTTGTCGCTGAAACCAAGTATGGGGTCCCTTGATTCCTCGGATTCGCATTCAGCATGTCGAATAACATAGGGATGTATAGGTTTGGTTTAATATGCACACACTTTTTTTTGTAAACCTGTGTTATGGATATGTATCAAATGTTCGAATTTCGTGTAAATTCCAAGTCCTGAAAAAGTTCTCCAAAGGTCTTCAAAATTATAAAAAATTTAGTCATGTTTTAGTTCCAATTTCCTACGATTTTCCGGTTTTGTACCTCATAAATTAAACGACGTGCTAAGTTAGAAAACCTGTCAAAGGGTCTTAAAAAACAAGAAAAACGGTCGAATTTTGACAGTAACTGGCACTCCTAGTCATTTATTATATAGTAGGACAACTTCTCAAATTTTTCCCGTTAAGTTGTTAGAAAATAATGAATATCTAAATCCCGGGATTATATGAACGATGTTCCGAAATTCTCGGGATCGCAAAAATCTAAAAAATTAACATATCTAGTCCCTATACAAATGAAAAAAAAATCGGTAAATAATTTTAATTTCCCTACATATGTTCGCACATACGGGGTGCGGGCAAATAAAGAGAGATGCAACAAGTTTTGACTAGTTTTCTTTTGTTTATTTAATGTTTATTGTTTGTTTATCAAAATCTACTGTCTAACAAAAATCGATGTAATACCATGTTCTGACCGACATCGAAAACTAAAACTGATTTTCGACCTGAACTTTGTGTTTTCGTCCATGTAAAATCTGTCAAACGAAGTTTTCGCTGAAAACTACTTGAAAACTCATGTTCCACTCATTCCAATCGGCGGAAGTGGAAGTCCATTTGGGATTTATTGTTAATTGGCTGGCCCAAGTAAAATAAGAATGAAAGTAAGAGGTTGTTTCATCAAAATTTCAAACTTCTTATTTAGAATTTTTAGGTTTGCAATTTTGTAGCCCATGAAATTTTAGTATAGGTTAGGAGGTTGATGTGGCAGTCGGTCCAATGACCAACTCACTTAGACCTTGCAGGTCCATTCTGATACCACTGTGAAACCCGGGAACCTCAGTGACTGTGCTGCATAGAACCATTTTGAAGCTCTTATGAAGCGTAGAATTGGTTTTATTCCTACACCGGGTGGTTCCCTGAGAGAGCTAAAAAATGCTTACCTAAAAAGCTCGCTCTGCTCTTAGCTAAAGAAGGGGGCAGCTGCAAAAGAAGCGCTCAACTGTTTCTCCTTCTTCTTCATCTCTGCAACTTCTGCAATATTCATGGGAGAATATACCTAATCTCGAAGCATGCCTACCAAATAGCCAATGACTGGTTACACAACCCATGACCATCGGAATGTCCTCCTTCGGAGGCTGAGCAGTTCTTTGGGGTTTTCCCATAGTAGTTAGTCTTTAGTTTTTTCCTACAAAAATTTCTCTTCAATTGTATAAATAACTTTTAAATAAAATAATCGGATTACAGAAAAGTGTGCCAGGGAGTGACTTTTTCGTTCAAGCTGAATACAAAGCAATATCTTCCAATTGGAGAGTCCTCAAAAGTATATCCCAGGATATGTTAAAGACTATTGCATTTATCTACAGGCACTTTTTCACATAATGGAATTAACTAATTATTTATATCTAAACACTTATTTATTGCACGTCCCCTACTTTAATATAACGGCAAATTTAGAACCCGCGAAAAATTGCTTTTTCGGTGACTAATGAAACCATTCCGGTCCGATTTTCAAGACTGCATAAATGGACTTAAAAAGGGCGTTTCTCACCTCAATTGTATTTTGTTAATGTATGTACATATGTGCTTTAAACTACTATTAACTTATCAAACGATTCCTAATCTTGGACAATACATGTTTGACTTCATTCACCACGATTCTGAAAACTGACAAAATCGGCGTGACCAAGTCCATGGTCCTTTTTATATTATATATACGTCCGAAAACATAAAAATCTTTGAAATAAATCTCGCCTCACTTTTTTACATTTTTCACTTGGTTGCTGAAGAAGAATTGTAAATTCATAAGGGAATATTATAGTTTTTGTAAGCTTTATCTTAATATCTTAAAAGCTTGTAGTCTTATTGAAAAATGATATATGAACATGAGATACTAAATTTAATAATCGTCCTGCTTATAACAATTAACGAATTCCATAGATATTAGGAGCTAAAGTTTAATTTACAAAATTTATACACTTTGAATCAATTGCGCGGGCTAAAGATAAGTTTTAAATTAATATTTCGTTTTCAATAATAATTGGGTTAGACATAAGACAACATAATATGTATTACAATTGCAATACCGTCAAACGTCTTTTATTTTCCCCCATACAAAATCGGCCTAGCCTAATACGTATGTA